>NC_080066.1:151297350-151476193 GCF_949987535.1 Balaenoptera acutorostrata | reverse complement strand
TACTAGGTTTATTCCTAGGTATTTTATTCTTTTTGTTGCAATGGTAGATGGGAGTGTTTCCTTAATTTCTCTTTAACATTTTTCATCATTAGTGTATAGGAATGCAAGAGATTTCTGTGCATTAATTTTGTATCCTGCTACTTTACCAAATTCATTGATTAGCTCTAGTAGTTTTCTGGTAACATCTTTAGGATTCTCTATGTATAGTATCATGTCATCTGCAAACAGTGACAGCTTTACTTCTTCTTTTCCGATTTGGATTCCTTTTATTTCTTTTCCTTCTCTGATTGCTGTGGCTAAAACTTCCAAAACTATGTTGAATAATAGTGGTGAGAGTGGGCAACCTTGTCTTGTTCCTGATCTTAGTGGAAATGGTTTCAGTTTTTCACCATTGAGAACGATGTTGGCTGTGGGTTTGTCATATATGGCCTTTATTATGTTGAGGTAAGTTCCCTCTATGCCTACTTTCTGGAGGGTTTTTATCATAAATGGGTGTTGAATTTTGTCAAAAGCTTTTTCTGAATCTATTGAGATGATCATATTTTGTTGAGGATTTTTGCATCTATGTTCATCAGTGATATTGGCCTGTAGTTTTCTTTCTTTGTGACATCTTTGTGAAATCTTTGATTTCCTCTTTGATTTCTTCAGTGATCTCTTGGTTATTTAGTAGTGTATTGTTTAGCCTCCATGTGTTTGTATTTTATACAGGTTTTTTCCTGTAATTGATATCTAGTCTTATAGTGTTGTGGTTGGAAAAGATACTTGATATGATTTCAATTTTCTTAAATTTACCAAGGCTTGATTTGTGACCCACGGTATGATTTATCCTGGAGAATGTTCCTTGAGCACTTGAGAAGAAAGTGTATTCTGTTGTTTTTGGATGGAATGTCCTATAAATATCAATTAAGTCCATCTTGTTTAATGTGTCATTTAAAGCTTGTGTTTCCTTATTTATTTTCATTTTGGATGATCTGTCCACTGGTGAAAGTGGGGTGTTAAAGTCCCCTACTATGATTGTGTTACTGTCGATTTCCCCTTTTATGGCTGTTAGTATTTGCCTTATGTATTGAGATGCTCCTATGTTGGGTGCATAAATATTTACAATTGTTATATCTTCTTCTTGGATTGATCCCTTGATCATTATGTAGTGTCCTTCTTTGTCTCTTGTAATAGTGTTTATTTAAAGTCTATTCTGTCTGATATGAAAATTGCTACTCCAGGTTTCTTTTGGTTTTCATTTGCATGGAATATCTTTTTCCATCCCCTCACTTTCAGTTTGTATGTGTCCCTAGGTCTGAAGTGGGTCTCTTGGAGGCAGCATATATACAGGTCTTGTTTTTGTATCCATTCAGCCAGTCTATGTCTTTTGGTTGGAGCATTTAATCCATTTACATTTAAGGTAATTATCGATATGTATGTTCCTATTACCATTTTCTTAATTGTTCTGGGTTTGTTATTGTAGGTCTTTTCCTTCTCTTGTGTTTCCTGCTTAGAGAAGTTCCTTTAGCATTTGTTGTAAAGCTGGTTTGGTGGTGCTGAATTCTCTTAGCTTTTGCTTGTCTGTAAAGGTTTTAATTTCTCCGTCAAATCTGAATGAGATCCTTGCTGGGTAGAGTAATCTTGGTTGTAGTTTTTTCCCTTTCATCACTTTAAATATGTACTGCCACACCCTTCTGGCTTGCAGTTTCTGCTGAAAGATCAGCTGTTAAGCTCATGGGATTCCCTTGTATATTATTTGTTACTTTTCCCTTGCTGCTTTTAATATTTTTTATTTGTATTTAATTTTTGATAGTTTGATTAATATGTGTATTGGCTTTTCTCCTTGGATATATCCTGTATGGGACTCTCTGCGCTTCCTGGACTTGATTATTTCCTTTCCCATATTAGGGAAGTTTTCAACAATAATCTCTTCAAATATTTTCTCAGTCCCCTTTTTTTTTCTCTTCTTCTTCTGGAACCCCTATAATTCGAATGTTGGTGTGTTTAATGTTGTCCCAGAGGTCTCTGAGACTGTCCTCAATTCTTTTCATCCTTTTATCTTTATTCTGCTCTGTGGTAGTTATTTCCACTATTTCATCTTCCAGGTCACTTATCTGTCCTTCTGCCTCAGTTATTCTGCTATTGATTCCTTTTAGAGAATTTTTAATTTCATTTTTTGTGGTGTTCATCTTTGTTTGTTTGCTCTTTATTTCTTCTAGGTCCTTGTTAAACATTTCTTGTGTTTTCTCCATTCTATTTCCAAGATTTTGGATCATCTTTACTATCATTACTCTGAATTCTTTTTCAGGTAGACTGCCTATTTCCTCTTCATTTGTTTGGTCTGGTGGGTTTTTACCTTGCTCCTTCATCTGCTGTGTATTTCTCCATCTTCTCATTTTCCTTAACTTACTGTGTTTGAGGTCTCCTTTTCACAGGCTGCAGGTTCGTAGTTCCCATTGTTTTTGGTGTCTTCCCCCAGTGGGTAATTTTGGTTCCGTGTGTTGTGTAGGCTTCCTGGTGGAGGGGGCTGGTGCCTGTGTTCTGATGGATGAGGCTGGATCTTGTCTTTCTGGTGGCAGGACTGCGTCCGGTAGTGTGTTTTGGGGTGTCTGTGAACCTATTATGATTTTAGGCATCCTCTCTGCTAATAGGTGGGGTTGTGTTCCTGTCTTGCTAGTTGTTTGACATGCGGTGTCCAGCACTGCATCTTGCTGGTTGTTGAGTGGAGGTGGGTCTTAGCATTGAGATGGAGATCTCCGGGAGTGCTCTCACCGACTGATATCACGAGGGGCTGAGAGGTCTCTGGTGGACCAGTGTCCTGAACTCGACTCTGCCACCTCATAGGCTCAGGCCTGACACCTGGCCGGAGTACCAAGACCCTGTCAGCCACATGGCTGGGTCATCCTGGAGAAGATGGGCTGAAGCCAGGAGAAAGCTAGAGGATGGGAGACCTGTCAGAAGGCTTGTTTGATGAAATCAGGCCAAGGGTGGTGACATTCTGTACCCAGGCTCTACTCGTGAAGGGGAAAGGGGTACCTTGGGAAGCCGAGCACACGCTTTCACAGCCGAGGTGCATGTGGGCATGGATTCATGCCATGTGTTTTTAATTTTGCTCAAAGGATTTTGTGGTAGGTGCTCTTAAATTGAACAATTCAGTGTAATTCAAGGGATCAGACCTTTAAAAATATTTAGACTCTAGGGTTTGAGGGTGATTCCTGTGCATTTCAGTCAATCAACTCAATCAGCTGATGTCAATTGGCTGCCTTCACCAAATATCTGAAACAATGAACACACCTTGGCCAAAACCTTTCTTTGGATTAGTGTGGGTTTTCCCCTAATCCCCACCCCAACTTGCCCCCTGTAGCATTGCCTCCTGTCTTAGTTTCCTTGGCTGCTATAACAAAATACCAAAGACTGGCTGACTTAAAGAATAGAAATTTGTTTTCTCACAGTTCTGGAGGCTGGAAGTCCCAGATCAATGTGCCATGAGGGTTGGTTTCCTCAGAGGCCTCTCTCCTTGGCTTGCAGGCAGCTGCCCTCTTGCTACCTCTTCACATGGTCATCTCTCTGTGCACGTGTACTTCCAAAGTCTCTTTGTGTGTCCAAATTTCTTCTTCCTTTTTTTTTTTTTTTTTTTTAAATAAATTTATTTATTTATTTTATTTTTGGCTGCATTGGGTCTTCATTGCCGCATGCGGGCTTTCTTTAGTTGAGGCGAGCGGGGGCTACTCTTCATTGCAGTACACTGGCTTCTCAATGCGGTGGCTTCTCTTGTTGCAGAGCACAGACTCTAGGCATGCAGGCTTCGGCAGTGTGGCATGCGGGCTCAGTAGTTATGGCTCACGGGCTCTAGAGCGCAGGCTCAGTAGTTGTGGTGCATGGGCTTAGTTGCTCCACGGCATGTGGGATCTTCCCGGACCAGGGCTTGAACCCATGTCCCCTGTATTAGCAGGTGGATTCTTAACCACTGCGCCACCAGGGAAGTCCCCAAATTTCCTCTTTTTATAAGGACACCAGTCAGATTGGATTAGGGCTCATTCTAACAGTCTCATTTTAACTTTTGCTCTTACATCACCTCTTTAAAGGCCATAGATCCAAATATAGTCATATCCTGAGGTACTGGGGGTTAGGGCTTCAAGATATGAGTTTGGGGGGGGGGTGCACAGTTCAGGCCATAGCACCTTCTTTAATTCTTGCTCTCTTTCAGGGTTCAAGCCTTTCATGTGACAGACCCTTTGTTTTCTTACCAACTACTGTCATCTGGACAGAGCCTGAAAAGCAGGCAGGAGGTACCCACCTCCCCGTGCCAGCTTCTGAATAGCTATGATGCTGAGGTCTCTGCCTGCCCCCTGGGGAGAGGTTCCCTTGGTCCAGTCACCCTTGTCTTCCAGAAAGGAAAATGTATTGACCTGTACTGGTCAGCTGGTTTTTGCATTTCCCTGTCTCTCCTCTCATCCCTTCTCTGATCTAAGTGGCGAAGGCATAGCTATTGTCTCATGCTGCGAGGAGTCCGAGAATGATCTCCTTTGATTTGAGTTGCTGTCTGGAAAGTGTTTACTAGTGATGGTTGCTCTCTCTAAAGTATTTATTAGCTTGGTATGATTTCTCACGTCCCCCAGTGCTGGCTTATCTCCTTTACATCTCCTCTCAAATGTCAGGCCGTTTTGTCCCTGTGTATAGGTGCTTTCCTCGAGCCGCGGGGTTTGGGGTGCTTCTCTTTGGTCTGGGTCTCTTTCATGTGTGTGCACGGTGATAGCAGCCACAGAGGAGGGTTCCTTGTGACCCCCAAGTATACTGCGGACCCCCAGTGGATCCAGGGGGTCTCCTCCTTAGCCATTCCTGCGGGCCCCTCCTGCCTGTCTGTTGACTTCCAAGATGGGCACCGGCCCCTATTTTTCTCTGTCCACCAGGATCTCCTCACGCAGTCTTGTGGGTCAGTGTCTTCTGTCTCTTCATGTCCTCACCGTGAGGCCAGACAGCCTTGCTTAGGGAGGAAGCTGCATCTTTTCTCCCGGATGGAGACGCATCCCTAAGTATCCGGCCGTGTGTTCTCCTCTCCCTGTGGGTTTGCCCGTGAGCACTCTCACTCCAGCCCCCCTCGACTCCCCTTCCCCTCTCCCTGCTGATGAGAAATTGGGTTCTTCCTAAAGGATCATCCGACTACCCAAGGGATTTAAACTGCATAGAGGACTTCCCTGGCGGTTCAGTGGTTAAGACTCCCCACTTCTACTGCAGGGGACACGGGTTCAATCCCTGGTTGGGGAATTAAGATCCCGCATGCTGCGCGGTGAGGCCACACACGCAGACACACACACAGACACAGACACACACACACACACACACACACACAAAAAACTGCATAGAAAAGAATAGCTGTACCTGGGCTCATCTGGGGTCTTCTCACACGAGGAAGGTTCCAGAACCCTCACAAACACCATTTTAGCAACATCTCCTCATGAGGCCTCTGAGAAGTCTGTGATTAGCTCTAATTTTACTAGCGGGGAGGGTGCGGCAGAAAGGCCCTCAATGTCCACAGAAGCCCTCCCTTTCCTCTTCCCCAGTTTCTCTGGACAAATCCAAGAGACAGTGGCTTTCCCCAGGTTCCCTGCACCACAAACACCACCAATCTGTTTGCTTCTCTGAATGTGTGCTCTGTTCCCTCCCACATTCCCCTGGTGAGCGGCCCCCCAACCATTTTCTTGTGAGTGCTAATTGCCAGCATCATTAATAGCCAGTCATTAGCTGCTCCCACTGTTTGGGGTGGGGGTGGGCTCCCATCCATCCTGCCCCTAAATGCCACTGGGGCTCTGTGGTGAATTGAATGTGACAGCTCTGCAGCATCCTAAGGTCTCCGCTTTGTGATCCTCCCTTGGCAAGGCTTTTGGAGTGGGGGAGGGAGGCAAGAGAGCTTAATCCAAGAGGCTAATCTGCAGTCCCCCCAGGGAAAGTTCTGGATGCCAGTGAGGTGGGAATGCTGACTTTTCCCTCTTGAGCAGAGCTGCAGCGGGACCCCCGCTGCTTGTGAGCACAGGCCTATGGGAAAAATAGCCCTACAGACTCAGGAGTTGTCAATGTCACGGGCATCTGCGTTTGCACCACCTGCAGCAGTAGAGACCTTTTGACTTTGGTCCTCCTGCTGTCCCTTGCTGCATCCCCCCGGCTGTGTCTCCAGCAAAGCCCATTGCTCATCCTTGCTCCTGCTGCTGCTGAAAGGGCAGAGCGGAGTGCTGGAGCCAGCACTGACCGACCCCCGCCCCTCCACCCCCCGACCATGCTGCCCTGTGCTGCTAGCTCAGCACTCAACTGCCATTCCTCCTATCCTCCGCCCCCTCCCAGCTGATGTTCTCCCGCCTTTGTTCCTCTCCTAGTCTCTCATTTTCTCCTGAATATACACTGTTTGTCTCCTTGGTAGGTTTGTCCCCTTTCCTTTGTGTCCTGACCTCTCTGTCTCAACTCCAGGCAGCCCGGGGATGCTTGGAGCTCAGATACTCCCCCTTGGGAGATAGGGTTTTCTGATGGGGTCTTCCCTACCTGAGCTGCTGCCCTTCTCCTCCCTGTGGGAGGCTGGATTCTTCTTCCTTCTTCTGTTTCTCGGACCACCTTCATCTACTTTCTACAAATGAAATCACTGTGTGTGTGCACATGTGTGTATACGTGCAGACATATAGATACACACACACATAGACTACATACATACGAATAAAAGGAGGGAGGGTTTGGGCAGGTTAGGACTCTGAGAGGTGTCACTCAGAGGCATCCTGTCGTGACTCCTTAAATGTCACCTTGGTAAACAGGGTAGCAGAAAGAGCACTGGGTTAGAATTCAAAACTCCTTTGACACAGGCTCACAGTGTGAAAGCTCTTCTTGAATTTCTTTTTACCTTCTCTGCACAGTGGGAATCTATTATAGACGATGTTTTCAAGGTACCTTTTTTGGGGGGTGGGTATGGGGATGTCTGAGGTCACGGACCTGTATGAAAAAGCTGTGTGAATAAATTCAGTCTACATTCATCTGTCCATCCATCGATTTATCCATCTATCCACCACCCATCTATTGGTTTAGTAACCATGTGTCGAATACTGCCTTGGTCCCTGTCCTCGAGGAGCTCTCAGTTGTGAGCAGGAATGTGTAATAGGGTATGTATAGAATATGGTGAAGGAAGCCAAGGGCTCAAAGGCACAGCACGCTTTCTACTCCTCAGGGCAGTAGTGCTCTAAGTGTGGCATCAGCATCACCTGGGAACTTCCTGGAAATGCAGATTCTTGGCTCCATCTGGAAACAGGTGCTCTGAGGGTGCGGGCCAGCAATCTATGTTTTAAAAAGCCCTGCAGGGCACTGAAAGCTTCAGAACGTTAGAAACATTAGAACGTTTAAAAAGCATTAGGGGGTTTGCAAAGGCTTCCCTGAGGAGGTGACTTTCAAGTTAGCCCTTGAAGAATGAGGAGAAATTTACTGGGTGGGAGAGGGCTTCCCAGATAGAGGGAACTGCGTGTACAAAGGCAGGGAGGTGTGAAACAGCATGGTGCGTTCAGACAATTGGTAGTAGTTGTGTCTGACAGTGGTACTGGAGAAATGATGGAACGTGGGCAGGGGCCACAGCTGGAAGCGTCTTCTCTGCCAGGCTGTGTAGTTGTCATCTTGTAGGAAAGGGAGAACCATGATAGCAATTACTAGAAGTAAGAACAAATGATTTATAAAGAAATATGTGTGGCATATTATAAATTATCGTACGGTGTATCTCTTATTTAATAGCATAAATGAATGTAAAATGCTCTCTACAGCATACTTGGAGCTCCTACGAGGGAAATGTGTTTTAAAGTATGGATCTATAAAATTTATTCCAAGCCTATTTCTCCGGTCCCTGGAATGGAAGTTGGGTTGTCCTCAGTCCCGGGAGGTCTCAGTCTTCTGTCTAATAGTGGTGGCCTGGCATATAGCTAGGCTCTCAATATCTGTCAAGAGAAGAAAAGTCCCCACACCAGTGTGCCTTTGGAGGGCATGTTGTACTCTGCAGAACTGAAAGAGGAGAGCCGAGTTGATTAAGGGTAATGTTGGCTGATTAGATAATCTGAAAATTAGTCTGATAATGTGTAAATTATCTAAAAGAAGCATATGATGTCATTGCCACACTGATGGGAAAGATCGAACAGATGTTAGTCTTCTGACATCTCTGTCCTCTAACATACAGCCCAGGGGCAATGGATACAGCTTTAAGAGAGAGAGTGAAAATCACGTTTGACACAAGCTTAAGAATTCTGGATCAGTCTGAAAGGTGTCTGAAAACCTATAAAACCCACACAACTCACCACTTACCCAACCTTGACTCAGGAAGTTCAGGCTTCCTTACTGGGGAGAGAGAGGGCAGTTCAGATCCAGGGCTCTGTCTGGAAAAGTGAGCTGCTTCTCGCTCCCCAAAGAGCAAATTTGGAAACTAACAACCAGTGTTCCTTAGGTGAATTATTATTTCACTAAACAGTTTACAGATTACAAAGCAAAGAAGAATCTGAGGTTGCTCTGGCCTTGAAGGTATACTTGGAGTTAACTCTCCAGACCTGTGGGTCATCCACACTCTTGACCCAGTGACTGAGAAAATGCCATTGGAACTGGCTGGGCCAGTGTGTGAATCACACACTCGGCCACCCTGCCATCTTCTGTCTGTGTAGCTGTGGGTCAGTTACGTACATTTCTCTGCTCCTTCGTTGCCTCATCCGTAAAACAGAGAGAACCATCATTCTGCCCTCACGGGGTTGCCGTGAGCCTGCCTGAGGTGACGTGGGTGACTGGCACCAGGCCCACACTCTGAGGGTGCCGACATCCCACCTCTGTGCCGTTCAGGCCAGCAGAGCATGTCCAGGACCACACATGGCTAATCTGAGTCGGGGCCCATCTGTGGCCATGTTGTTGCTGGGAAGCTAACTGCCTATGGGGGTCTCACTGGCATCAGGAGGAACTATCAGAGCCTGACCCAGCCCTAGCACATCCTTTGCTAAATCTTAGATATGGGAGCCCAATCCTTCCACATAAGCTGAACATGAGTATTTACTGAGCGCTTACTGTGCATGCACCCACTCGCGGGGCCAAGTGTAATTGGGGCTCCAAAAAGACATAACATGTGGGCTCGGTCCCAGGACAACTTCTGGTCTAATTGGGGAAATAAGATGGAAATGTGAAACCCGGTGGCAGGAAGCCGTGGATCAGAATCTAGCCGCGTGTGCATCCCTGTATTTACCATCCCGTTTCCCCAGGATCCGACATCTACCTGCCACTTGCCTTTCTGTGAGCCTCTTTTATTTCTCTCACCTTTTTGGCCTAATTACCTAGAATGTTCGGGATTGAAGAGTTTCGTGTCCTGATCAATGACAAGGGCAATAATACTTGCTGACATTCCTTGAATGTGTCAGACACTGTGCTAGGCATGCCACGTTTATCTCATTCATTCCTCACAGTCACCTTATAAGGTAGGTGCCATGTCCCCTAGAGGACACCAAGGCACACAGAGACTGAGGGATGTGCTCTTGGACACAGAGCATGAATGTGAATTCTCCAGTCATGTGTCACTTCTTGGGAAAGCCTACTTATTTACACCTTTGATCTTTTTTCCTGCCTTTTCAGAAATAAAATTATTTTACAGAGGAAAAGAAAGAGGGAGAGACATGGTGGAACACCTACTTGTGCCAGGCACTTTACACGTCATCTCGTGTAATGTTTGCAAGTCTGTGAGGCACATGCTATTACTCTCATTTTACAGATGAGGAAACAGAGGCTCAGAAAGGTTGAGGAACTCTCCCCAGGTCACACAGTTAGCAAGATGAGAAGATGAGATGTGAATGTGCTTGAGTTGGACACCATTCAGTTATGTCAGGACATTGGAAACCCAAGTGATGGATCCCAATCTCAACCTGGGATGTTTATCATAGTCCTACTGATGTCCCTTAATTTCCCCCTGTAGGCCAATTGTCAAGTACATCATATTGCATAGTGGCTTTTCAAAAGAGATGAATGTATTAATGGGCAGTATCAAGGTCAGCCAGGGCTGTGTAACAAAATACCATAGGCTGGGTGGCTTAAACGATAGGAATTTATTTCTCACAGTTCTAGAGGCTGAAAGTCCAAGGTAAAAGTGATGGCAGGGTCGGTGTCTGGTGGGGACTCTCTCCTTGGGTTGGAGATGACCATCTTTTTGCTGTATCCTCACATGGTCTTTGCTTGGTACATGTCGGTAGAGAGAAGCAAGCTCTCTGGTGTCTTTTCTTATAAGGGCACTAATCCCACCATAAGTGTCTCATCTCTCAATGCCATCACATTGAGGGTTAGGGCTTTAACATATGCATTTTAGGGGAGAAACAATTCAGTCCATAGCAGGCAAATTTAATCTTCAAAACAAACTTTAGCTGTTTATGATGTTATATGGAACCCCCCTTTACAAATTCTGCTTGAGACTTTAATTTGTAAATGAGTTTTGCTCTGGAAAAAAATCACACATCACTCAGTTCAATAATTTTCCTGCATCTTTCTCTCTCATTCTATATCTCAGTCTTTCCAAGCTCTTATATCTCTTTCTGACCTTGTTCTTAAAAAAAAAAAATAATGCTGTACCTGAAGTGAAAATCCTAGGACTAATCCTTGGCTCTGTTTTCCTTCACCACCCTTTTGGCTCCCCCTCCAAAATATACCCCGAATCAGTTTCCGTTTCTCCATCCCTATCACCCCTGGCTCTTGTCTGGATCATTGCAACTTCTTTATTAGTCTCTCTGCCTTCGTTCTTACCTCTTATAGTCTTTTTTCCAAGGAGTAGCCAAAGTGATCTTTCAAAAGTATAAAATAGATTATGCCATGCCATGCTCTCAAAACTTTCATCACACTTGAATACAATCCAAACTCCTCACCTTGAGGGCCTGCATTTTTGCTTCTCAAAGTGTGGTCAGCAGTATCCACATCACCCGGGACTCAGGTGATCAACCTGTCCAGGTTGGCCCAGGATATTCCCAGTTTTAGACTGAAAGTTCTGTGCCCTGGAAACGCCTCAGTGCTAGGCAAACCTGGATGTTTGGCTACCCCACGGGGAAGCGTGTAAGAAATGGGGGCTCTCAGGCCCTACCTGGACCTATGAATCCTAATCTGAATTTTAATGAGATCCCTAAGTGATTTATTTGCACAACGCTCAAATTTGAGAAGCCCTTGCCTCCAGGGCCTGCTGACCACTCTGACTTGACTTCCCTCGGGTGTGTTGTTGTATGTACCCGTGGCAGGGTAGTATCAGGTGGGCCAGCTAAGAGCCATACTGCCTGGGTTCAGAGCCAACGTAGTGTGACTTTAGACAAGCTTCCTCGTGCCTTAAGTATCATCTGTGTAAAATCAGAACACTAATGCCTCTGTATCATAGGGTTATGCAATGGTGAAATAAATTAATTCGTATACAGCACAGCACTAACAGATGTGTATGACACAATGTGATATGACTGTCACATGTCTCATTAGAGCCGTGGTTCTCCAGCTTGAGCACATCAGAATCACCTGTTCCTTAAAACGCAGACTCCCGGATCTCCCAGCCCAGAATTCTGGATTCAGTAGATCTGTGGTGGAGGCCTAGAATTTGCATTTTTAAGAAGTCACGTGAACTATGTGAACCACTGCCTTAGAGAAATCCAGCTTTTGAAGACCGATGGCCAATCTGTGTTTCCCTTTAATTCTTTTTACTTTTGGATGCACCGAGTCAGGTAACCAGGAAACAGGTCGCATTGTTAAATCTGGGGGGAGAAACTTGGTTTTCATTCTTTTCCTAAGGCCCTGTCCTACCACGGGCAAATGTCTCTGTGGCTCCCAGCACCCGCTTCCCGGCTTGCTTTCTGGGTGTGTTCCTGGTCTGGGCCCTCATCTCTGGGCTGGGCTGCCTGTCAGCTCTGTGGTCCCTTGACTCTCTCCTCATCCTCAGGTCTGATGCTTGAGACTCAACCTTTTCTTTTGCCTGAGTACTGCTTTTTAGTCTGAAGGACATAGAAAATGCTGGTCCCTTGTGGACTGATGGGGTTTACATACCCGAGTCCTGTGGAGGTGGTGGTGAGGAGGGGTGGAGAGGGACAAGGCTGAGCAAGAGAGGAAGGGAGCTTGCTGAATTCTGACATCACGATAATAATATCCTGACAACTGAAGCAGACGAGGCTTATCCTGCTCTACAGCACTGGGATGTCCTGCATTTCTCTCGGGAATGACACCACTTCATTCACAGCCCTTTTGACATAGCTCCTCTCAAGTGAGACGTTTTCCCCCTCAACTGACTCATTTGGTGGCAATAACAAGTTGCTACACCAGGGCATGAACTGACCCACATGACCTGCCACTGGAAAATGGAAACATCTTGTGCTTTCCTTAATCAGCACTGAGAAAAGTAATCAACTTTGCTTAGTCTCTTTCTCACTCTTCCGAAGCGTCAGTAACAGACCTGGGGTTGCTGGCCTAAGGCTGGAGCACAAAGGACGTTACCGAAGGGTCATGTGACCATCTAGTCCCAGAAGTAGTGACATGGTGTCCAAACTCCTGGCAAATGGCAACTCTAACCAAATACATCCATTAAGATGGAGACATCAGTGTGAGCAGACACGTGATTTCTGATTTTACAGCACAGTGTCTTGGAGTAAATATTTACAAGGTGTGTGTCTAACGGTATGAGTTTTGTGTTCCATAAAGACAGAGGAAAAGGAGATAGGTACAAGGAAGGGTGGGATGACTGACACACATTTAAAATTTTTAGAAAGATTCTACAGCTACCAAAGCACATAGTAAGACAGGGCCTATATTCTCACAGGCCGGTTCAGGGCTCCTGGCAAGAGACCAAACATGAGGTTCAAGGGGCCCTGGGGGCCAAATGAATCTGGGAGTTCTTAACTCCTTCCATCCTGGTTTTCCAAGAAATGCCTAAGGGAGAGGATTCCCGCCGGAGGGCAGACCCACTGGCTTTCTCCACCACCACTTTATTCTCTCCAGTGGGCTCCCCCACTCTTTATGTTGCTTCTGGCCCTCACTCTTTTTTTTTTTTTTAATAAATTATTTATTTATTTTTGGCTGCATTGGGTCTTCGTTGCTGTGTGCGGGCTTTCTCTAGTCGCGGCGAGCGGGGGCTACTCTTTGTTGCAGTGCGCAGGCTTCTCATTGCGGTGGCTTCTCTTATTGTGGAGCACGGGCTCTAGGCGCACGGGCTTCAGCAGTTGCGGCTCGTGGGCTCTAGAGCGCAGGCTCAGTAGTTGTGGCGCACGGGCTTAGTTGCTACGCGGCATGTGGGATCTTCCCGGACCAGGGCTTGAACCCGTGTCCCCTGCATTGGCAGGCGGATTCTTAACCACTGCGCCACCAGGGAAGCCTTGCCCCTCACTCTTTATGTCCCCTGTTATGGGCAGGACTGATGCTGGCAGTGCCTTAGGATGGTCACTCAGTGCTCAGGGGACACTTTACATCCACTGAATTCCTGGTCTTTCACTTCCCTTTGCCTGGCAGTTGTGTTTTTTTTCCCCTCCCAAAAACCTCTGTGAAGATTTGCCATCCTTTCATTAAGTATTTATTGTCAGCTCTGTGTCAATCACTGTGCCAGGTGCTGGGGATTCAGAGATTAAAGACACCGCTCCTGCCCTCAGGGAGCTCACGGCTAATAGGGAGAGAGATGTGTACACAAATATGAAGCAAGGATGAAAGGCTGAGTTCCTCTGGGTTTGAAAAACTTCGCTCTTCTTTCGCCCTATTATAATCCTCAAATAATAGGCCTAAAAGGGGCCTTAAGACATCATCTAGCATATTTTCTTGCCTCTAGATGGGCCTGCCCTCAAACAAACCTGGGCCAGGGACACCTTCCCAGGTGCAGACGCCTCTCCAGAGAAGCCTGCTTCTGCGACCGTGCCTTTAACTGCTGAATCGCGCTCGTGTCCAGCTTTCTGGTAGCATGCACTGCCATTTCAGCTCCTTCTGTCTCCTGTTGTCTTTGACAATACAGTGACTTAGGCCCATCCATAAACCCAAAGGCTTATTAAATCAGCCCTCGGCCTTCTCGTCTCCAGGAGGACTAATCTTGGGGCCTGGAATCATTCTGCATTAGCAGTACCCCCTCCTCAGTCCCTATCATACACTCACCCTGTGCTCAAGGCCAGGTGGCAGAATGGTGCGTGAGGTCTGACGGTCATGTGCTGAGTGGACCCTGGTGTTTGTTTCCCCCACCGGGCTCCCCAGCTGCCCTGCCTTCCACATTCAGGGAGGAAGGCATCATTTGTCTTCCCTCTGGAGCCCCAGGGTGGGACCAGAGCTGCTATTAGGTGGCCAAGAAGAACCAGCCTGAATGGAATCCCAACATGTTTATTCCTTGGATCCGTGGGATTTATTTTTTCATCAGTTCTAGGGAAGCAATGAGAAAAGGTGTCAGGCCTTGGGGATAATTTATATGAGTAAACACGTAAGGCGTAGGGCGAGCAAGAGCATGAGAATTAAGGCCGTTTATCCAGGCTTGGAGGCTCTGTGTGCCCTCTGGTCCAGCCTTCCCCACAGTCTTTATCTTGCCACTTTAACCCTCTCCTGGCTCTACTCCACTTGGGCCCAGCACGGATCTCTTCACAGCCTCAGCCTTCCCGCTGCCTCCCCCGCCCCTCCCGGGTCCCTCATTAAAGGCTGGGTGGAAGGGAGCAGGCTGAGGCGGTGGCCTCCAGCTGAGGCCTGCTCGCTGATTCTGAAGGGAAGGCACGTTGGCTCCCCCCCTCCCTCCCCTCCCACCCCGTCTCCGCAGCTTCCTCCTCCAGCCTGGCCTGTCCAGTGTGCCCTGTGTGGCCAGCCTGAGGCTGCCTTCCGCTCTCCGTCTTTTCCTTTCCCCTTCTCTTTACTCCGTCCTCCGAAGATGCGCTCTGCACTGCCAAATGGTACCAGGCTAGGAGGCTTTACACTTGAGAGATGAAGTAATAACAGGTGGCAAGACCAGAGGCTGCCGGAGCCCAGGATTCTGGTTGCCATGGCAACATGTCAGCCCCGTGGAGGGACGGGAGCTGTCAGCCGTGGAGGGTGGTGGGGGAATGAGCGAGGGGAGCGAGGAGAGGCACAGCGCCTCCTGCAGGGCTCTTCTCTGTGCCCCTGGGGTCCCCGAGCGCTGCACACCCCTGCTAGCAGGCCCTGGGGAGACAGCTGCTGGCCTGGGGCTGGGGTCAGGCTGGGTGGCGGGCACGGGACACGGCACCACGTCGGTGCACACCAGGCCCTGGCAGGCGGTCGGAGCGTCTGCCCAGGATGTGAAGTCACGCTTCCGTGGATGTTCCACGGAGGAGCCTAAACTTCTGGCTTGCTTCCTCCTTCCCTAGGACGCTAGGGCTGCCGCTCCGGCCTCGGCAGAAGCGGACGAAGGGCTGTTGCTTGTGCCCAGCCTGTGCCCACCGCTCATTTTCCTCTTGAGCCGCAGGCGTATTGCGGCAGAAATCAGGCTGAAAGGGGAAAAGACAGCCCTGTCTCGGGGGTAGTTCAGGAAGATTTGGGGCCTTGTTTGCCCTCGACACGTGGCCTGACTGAAGTAAAAAACCCGGTAGTATGGTCGTGTGCCACACTGCCGTTCCAGAATGACTGCTCACCCTTTCCCGAGTGTGCTGGTGGGACTCTGTGGGGCTTGGCTTTTCCTTTCTCTTGGGTTGATTTATTTGAATGTTCCCTCCCACCTTCTGTTATTGTTATTATTATTTTTGGGCATTTCCTCATGAACTTTGTTCTGATTTCCATTTTTTTTTCCTTTGAGCTTTTTAAAGTTATTCCCCTCCCGCCCCCCAGGTAAACTCCTAAACTCTTAAGGCTCACTTTAGTTTCTCAGCAGCTTCCTTGTATCACTTATATGATCTCAGCCCATGAACATTCATCAACAGAAAACCAAAGCCATCATCGCGGACGCTGCCATCGAGATACCACTCGTGTCTATGGCCTCCCCGTCATCTTGCTCTATAAAGTGGGACTCAATTTCCCATAAGCGGAAGCAGACTCTCTATTTAAATGCACTTGCAAGGTCTGGGCAAGCTTCCTATTTATAGTAAAATCCTTTTTATAATGACCTCGTAGACGGTGCCAGGAAATTGCTCACGGATGGGTCAGGCCAAAGGCCAATAAAGCCACGGTGTGAGCTTTACTTAAAAAAAATCCTTCATGAGCCTCTGGAATTCTTTGGAGAAGTGTTTTCACGGAGTATATGACAATCAATGGGGCCACCAGGATGGATTACAGCGGTAGAGACATTAAACTTAAGTTCAAAGGGAATTGCCGCTTCATCAGGCCAATCTCAATACTTTTTATCGCTTTGGGCTTCCCAAATAAAGTACTGGGTGAATCACGTTTATGAAATATTATATATGCAACGTTGGCTCTGGACTTCCCAGAGGCAGAGAAGTGTGATTAGAGACAGAGTCTCTGAGGACACAGACAACCCGGGGGTGAATCCCGCTTCCTCCACTTCTTAACTGGGGCTTGAAGCCAGCCCCTTAATCTCTTTGGGCTTCAGTTACCTCATCTGTCAAATGCTCCCTACTTCACAAAATGCTTGTGAGAATCCATGAAATAGTGTGTGTAAAGCATCAGTGTAAGATCTGTCACCATTTTGTAGTGTCATATGTGTCTGTTTCTTCATCTTCTCAAAAAACAGTTGAATGAGGGGGCTGGGTGGGTAGGCACAAACTGGTGTCCCCTTCTCAAGAGACAGTGAGTCCTAGTCTTATACTTTTCTTGTAAGTCTGTGTACAGGACGATGTCTCACCTACCATAGTAGGGAATAGTACAGTGTTGTTCTTCCAGCAACCCAGGGCTCTCGGCCACCCACTCTGTGTACTCTGGGAGCTAGACAGGACCCAGGCCAGATGACTGACCATTCATTTGGACGTGGACCAGCTCTTCGTTTTGGGGACTGGGGAAATAAACCAGGCAGTGAGTGATATTCAGAGTGACAGATAACTCTGCCTCAGTCCCCCTAGGAGGAGCTCCCGAGGCATCACTGGGCTGCCTACCTACCTCTCTGCCATCCTTTTCTAAGCCATTCATCTCACACATCATTGTTAACCATTTCCTGTGTGCAGGACACATAGGTTTTCCAGCAATGAGTTGGATGTGGTCCCTGATCTGAAGGAGTAAACCACTGAATATGGGGTGATGAGGCAGGTGTATACACGTATAGACAGGCGAAGGGTCATAGAAGCAATGTCAACAGCGTGCTCTCCCTAAAACCTGACTGGTCATTTCTGGCTGGGGACTTGGGAGAGCTCCATGGGAGAACCCTCACTAATCCTAAATACCCCAAAATGTACGAGAACCAGAGGTGAAAGCTATTGATTAGTCCATCCCATACCATTTTACCAAGATGGAAGGAAGCTTGAGCTCGCTGTTGTGAGAGGAGAGTAGGAGCTGAAGTGGAAAGGATTTCACTGGAAAATGAAGTCTAACTGCTCACTATCACTTTCTACACTGGGCCCTCGCTGGACTAAAATGGTACCCACTCACCTGGCATGTCACAACTGTACACACCAGGGCCTGCAGCTGGAAGTTTATCACCATTTTCATCCCTTTGGCCAGGAACTTTGTATAACCAACAAATATATGCGGGGATCCTGCTCTGCTTCAGTCTCCTCGGAAGCTTCTCTTCATCAGATGAATTAAATTCTCTTCCATTGGTCTTTCTCCATAGGATTGATTTCTCCATCACTGTCTGCTTTGCTCTACTAGATTGTTTCTGAATTTTTATTTCTTGCCATATTGGAGTCCCTGATTCGGTAGGGTGTTCTACCAATGGTCTGTTGGTGGTGAAAACTGTAGAATTATCTGGGCATTCTTATACTCTATATTCTACTTCTTCATCCTCATAAATCACAAGGAATAGTGTGTTGGAGGAAAACCAGATTCTTTGGTTGCTTAAAGATTTTGTGAAAGGGAGAAAATCTGACATAAAAGGGAATCCCGAAGAGAACAGGAGACAGGTGATGAGACTGGGCTTCCTGAGAGGTTTAGTGTGATGATATACATGGGATTCTTTGATCACTCTTCATGCAGGAAGCTACCTAAGTTGTGATTGGCATCTCCACATTTTATATCTAGTTCATAGCAATCATGAAACTTAGCTCTGTTTTACACTCAGCCCCTACATTTAATATAACCCACTTCTTCTTACTGTTCATCTTTTGATTGATTTCCATGATAGTCGCTTAATCAGGAAACCCCGAGTTTATTTGCTTCATAGACATACTTGGATTTTCTTGAGAGAGTTCTTTTTTTTTTTTTTTTTTGATGTGGACCATTTAAAAAGTCTTTATTGAATTTGTTACAATATTACTTCTGTTTTTTGCTTTGGTTTTTTGGCTGCGAGGCATGTGGGATCTTAGCTCCCCGACCAGGGATTGAACCTGCACTCCCTGCATTGGAAGGCAAAGTCCCAACCACTGGACCACCAGGGAAGTCCTGAGAGAGTTCTAAAAATGGTTAAGATGGCAACTGAGAAAGAAAGAAGAAAGGGACTTCTTTCTGGATTTGGGCAGTGAAAATTTTATAGGCAGAATAAAATTTTTGCGGATGTCCTGCTTTTTGGAGATTATTTGCAAAACCATTCTGTATGACACACATCCCTCTTTGAGATGCAGTGACTGATGAAGAAAAACCCACACTCCGCAGGCCACAGGGTGTGGCCCCCTCCTCTGTCTGCCGCAAACAGCCCACATTTTTCTTGCGGAGAATTGTCTGCCTCCCTGAAGATGAAAATCAATGACTTAGAAACTGATTAAACAATCCAAATAGCAACTGATAAATGGATTAACCCTCTATAATGCAATTCTGTGAGCTTTTGTCTTCCGCCTTCCCCAGGTAAGTTTTTCTATTCCTAGAGGCAAAGCAGAGGCATGGAGGAAGCGGAGGCCAGGGGGAATCATATTAAAGTCCGTGAATCCGTTTATCACTTACTGTCTGGATGGTATTTCTGCTCACATATCTGCTTCCTTTTACAGATTTGTACCCTGATGAATGTTAGGCAGTGAATAATGAAAAATAGGGGCAGACATTGGGGATAGGGGGGAGGAAGATACCCCGGTGGTTTAGGCTGATCCCATAAACAGAGAGACTTTTCTTCTTAGTCACAAACAGGGAGCGTTAACATGACAAAGAAATGTCCACAGTAGGGATCAAAAAACAAGTAAAATGGAGGCATTTCTTCTCATGTAAAGAACCTGTCCAAGGCTTTTTAACCAGCCCCTAGACACTGAGATTTCAGGGCTTGAGGACATGTGCTGTTTTCACAAGGCTTTGTTTTTAAAATTGTGTCCCAAGATATTCCTTTGTCTTTGTGTAGGGCCTTTCTGTAAGGGTGGCTTATGAAAGTCTTAAGCCTCAGATATGCTCACTAACTCACCGTTCAACCCATCTCTGGTATGAGGCTGAGCTAAGTGTTCAATTCTGATTCTAGGCACTTGGGGTCTGCTGATGAACTAGTCCTGGGTGCTTTCCATAACCAACAAGTCTGGACTTCAGGGAGATGGGGCTGAACAAGAGTGGACACCTGTGTACCTGCCCACATGTGCATCAGGGTCCCCCAGAGCCTCTTCAGGGTCCTTCCTGCAAATGATCCCCCATCAATGCTTCTTTGTTTTCCTTTTCAGAGACAGAAGGAATATCTCCTAAACAAGAGCATCTTCCCCAAGGGCAAGGCCTAGGTAGTGACCTTTCTCTCTCCCTCTAGTCACACCACCGTTGATGGTTACCATCTGAGGTTTGGGTCCCAAGGGCTCGTTGTTCAGGGATGAGAGAAGTTCACTTGATTAGTAAGGCCTTCTGGATGCTTCGCTGATCCAGGGATACAATCAGAAGAGCAGAGTCGTTTCTATAAATACACAGAGCTGACAAATATTGCACTCAAACTCAGCTCTGGATGGCTTGCAAGACATTGGTACGGTTGAACCGAGGAGAATCATAAAGAAAACTTTGCCCAAGTTAACAACTTGGTTGTAACAAAACCTCAGATTCTAAACTTCATATTCTTTCTGGAGCAGATTCTGCCATACCGTGGGAGAAGAGGGGCCAGTGGAGACTCACCAGAGCCTAACATTGGATTTTTAAAAAATGTTTTCACAGCCCAGAAAGGACCGGATGGGACAGTCATTCCCAATAACTACTGTGACTTCTGCTTGGGGGGTTCTAACATGAACAAGAAGAGTGGGAGGCCGGAAGAGCTGGTGTCCTGTGCAGACTGTGGACGCTCTGGTGAGTGTGACCCCTTCTCGCATCATGTGCCCGTAGACCAGGAACTCTTCCACTTGCACTTCTCTGCCATCTTGTGGGGGTCAGGGGCTGAAGGGTGGGTGCAGAAGTGACGGTGATGATACTTCGAGTGGAGATGGGTTTTCAGGTTATTTTGATTTGTTTCTTCTTGAGGCTTAAGAACTAGAAGTTATTCCCTGGGATCTGGGGAAAATGGAAAGAAGAAGGTGTGGGCTTTTGTCTGTCCGGCCTTTCCGTGAGGTGGATATTTCTTTGTGTGTGTTGTTGTGGACGACAGTGAGACAGTGTGGAAACACCCGGAGACACAGGCAACGTGCTTCCTTGTATCGGGTGACGTGCCCGTAACAAAGAGATGCGTTGGTTCTGCGGAAGTACCCGGGGCAAACCGGAAGAACGTGGAGACGTGAATACTGGGAGAGCAGCTACATCTGGAGCTGTGGGGGGCACAGACCCCTACACTCCTGCGTAGCTGCATAGATGCCACCCCATTGGCCACTCATCCCATTTTCTCATGCGGAAAGCAAAAGAGAGCCCGGTCGATCAAAGAGGCAAAGGGCAGGTGTTCTTAGGACTCCTCTGCAGTTGACTTGGGTTGTTTTGAATTTTCATCTTCAATCTATTCAGAGACTAAAATTGGTCTTGTTCTTCCATTCTTAGAATGAGCACAGGTCTTCAAGTTTTGTGCAAGCTGTTGTTTTGCTTTTCAATTCCATTATTTTGCGCTGGATCGTGGTTGGCTTTTCACATTGTTTTATGTTATAACGAGGCCAAAGTGCAAGGCAGGGAGGAGAGAAGGTTTCAGACTCATCTTTAGTCTCATCAACTGCTGACTAGTAGGTGAAATACAGTTTGGTTGGGTGGTTGCTTCCACCAGCCAGGAGTCATGGCTCCTTCCCACCTTTCTACCCAGCATCTGTTCTACTCCTAGTCATGAGAGAAGGCCTGAGATGACCACACCCGGCTTTACTACAGCAGCTCAGTTCTTCCCTCGCTCCGTCCGCAGACCTTAGCGTTAGTCCTTTTGTATTTGGTTTTGGGTTGTTTAAGCTTTAAGACTGACTTGAACAGCAAATCAGTAATTGGAAAAGCACTGTGGTTTTCACTGCATACAACCCTCCGCATTTAACCCTTAAAGACCCTGACAGGGTGGCCCATCTGTGCAATTCTGTCAATTCCTTTACTTGTCAAATGTGATACCTAACGTTGAACTTTTTATCCTACTGGTGCCAGCTTAGAAGAGAGGGCCCATGTGATAGTGGAGGGATTTAGATACTCAAAAAGAAAATGAAACAAATGAAATTCACTTCAGCATTTTTAAAAAGCAAGCGATCAGACAAAATCTCTACCACCAGAAACAAAGTTACTTGGTGGCATGATATTCTAGGCAGAATTTTATGGACTGCTATGGGTTTGGGATGAGTTAGAGAGGGCAGCTTCAGAATTCTCAGTGAAAACTTCTGAAATTTCTCCTCTCCCTTTCCTACAAAAGACGGGTACTTGAATCTGATCCATGGGGGACCAGAAGTGGGCAGTTGGTTTTTTCTATCCAAAGCTTCTCTCTTCACAGCCTTTACTCAGCTTATTCTTCCCAGGATCTGTCTGCTATGTGACTCAGGGGGCCATTTTATACCGGCCTAGGTGTTCTCATTGCATTCGCCAGGGATTAATTTTGGTGGATAATTTAGTCAAGGTCTGACTCTGATGTTCCTGAAATAGTCAACACCTTGGGAATAAGCAGGTGGCATTAGCCCATGGGATATGCTCATTAAGGCAGGTGGGCCAATACTTCTCTAGGGCCTCCCTGGAGTCCTTCCAAGGAAGAGTGTGGAGCTTGGAAGAGCTGTCTTTTCCTTCCTATCTACCCCACTACCTACTTTTCCTGGGATAAAAAGTGAGATTCCGGAAATTGGCACCCTAAGTGGTGCCTTATGACCTCATCGGGGGCAGTCCTGGGGCCCATTTGGAACGTGAAAAAGTTTCTACTGGAGTTTTATAGACTTCAGGATACAGTCTTTTATTCGGCTTTTCCACCCCTATTTCCCACTTTCTCAGTGCTCTGAGTTAGATTTGACAACCCTGGACTTTCTGGAGTAACTCAGACCTGGGTGTGTTTAGGGCCTGGTGTGTGTGTGTGCGTGCCTGTGTGCACACACGCGTGTATGTGTATGCGCACGTGTGTGGGTGCAGATCACAGAAATGTCCTCCAGTGGTTAAAGAAAATGGGAGACTCTTTTATTACCTACCACTTATCAGACTTTCCAACTTCTTTTTGCTTTCAGTGCAAATGAACTACATGGTGTAAGGGCAGAATTGAAAGGGTATGGAAAGAATGGGATTAGAAACGGGTAAAAATAAAAATAAAACGGATGGAGGCTTAACCACCTTGGCCGGGTTATCTGACAGCAATACCTTTGTAAAGCTGACTGTCAAAGCGAAGGACAAACATTGTGCAAAGAAACGCCAACTGAAAACACCAAAGAAATACCAACCAGGCTTAAAAACCACCAAGGAAACGCATTGTCTGGGGTGGGTTGAGCGAGCGTGCATGCGAATGTGTGCCTTCGGAAGAGAAGAAAGAAAGATCGTGGTTGAATCTTGCGCTGTCAGAGCTGTGGACAAATATATTATGGTAGAGATGATGCCTTTTCAGGGAGGGGAGAAGCCTTTTCCCTGGAAATGTTGGCTTTGTCCCGTTACCCCAAACCCCTGTCACCAGGTGACGCACCCAGTTAATCCCTTTTGGTGTGAAATGGTTTATGATTTTGCCATTAAGAATAACAGTGTAATAATGTAATAAGAATATTAATAATGCTGTCTGTTGCTTAACCCATGTGCTGATATATTCATCATACATGTCAGCTCATTTGGGAGGAGAAGGCAGGAAGGAGAAGGAGGCAGCGGCCGCAGCGCGCACCACGGAGGACTTATTCGGTTCCACGTCAGAAAGTGACACCTCAACTTTCCACGGCTTTGATGAGGACGATTGGGAAGAGCCTCGCTCCTGCCGAGGACGCCGCAGTGGCCGGGGTTCGCCCACAGCAGACAAAAAGGGCAGTTGCTAAACGCACGGAATGGACTTTCTGGGCAATTAGCCATCACCCTGTGACTTTGGTCATTGCTCTGGTTCTGATATATATATTTTTTTAATGAAAGACAATTTAGGTTTTCCCTTCATCCTTGCTTTTTCCTCTCACTTTCCACGTGTCCCTCCCCCCCTTCCCTTTCTTTAGGGCACATACAGCAGAAGCACAGACTACTGAAACGAAACAGAACAAAAGAAAGAATAACAGTCCTTCAGAGAGATGGCATCGTGATGTACTATTTATTGTCCATAGAGATGGGAAGTTAGGCGGATTATCTCT
Source organism: Balaenoptera acutorostrata (assembly GCF_949987535.1). Classification (NCBI taxonomy): domain Eukaryota; kingdom Metazoa; phylum Chordata; class Mammalia; order Artiodactyla; family Balaenopteridae; genus Balaenoptera; species Balaenoptera acutorostrata. The sequence goes on along the minus strand of NC_080066.1, from coordinate 151,452,611 downwards.
TTTTTGCGGGGGAGGGGATCTTTTTGACATGAGCAGAGTTGATTTCCTCAGTTTTCCTATTTATTGGCAAAACGAAGAGAGGAGGAACATTGGGTTTGGAAACAAAGAACCAATAACGTTAAAAAATGATTTTTTATATCTTCTAGCTATTATTAGAAGCAGGCCTTTTTTTTTTTTTTTTTTTTTTGAGACAGAGAGAGAGAGAAGGGAAATCAAAGAAATTGAAGTAATATCCTGTTTAGAAGAAAGCCTGTATGGGGGAGGATTTCCTTGATGGGAGAGGATGGCACTTTGTACCCCATGGAACTGGTGGCTCCCCACGGCAGACCCCCTCCCCATTTCTCCTCCCCCGACCTTTCCATCTTCCTCCCTGCTTGCGAGAACATGCCAGCAGTTCCTGAGAAGCCGGGCAGCCCGTGTGTGGCCCTCATCCTGCTCCTGGGCCCTGACCTGCAGAGCCTGTGGGATCCTCCTTCTCCGTCAGCCGAGCTGCTGTTTTGTTGTTGCTGGTTTTTTCCTCACTTTCCTCCTGGTGAAGAGAAATTTCCAAACACAGGAATGGAGTATAAGCAGAAAGTCGTGGACTCAACAGTGACCACAGTACCCGAGGCCGCGCTCATGGAAGAAAGGACGTTACTTCACAGTAGATTTCCCTCTCCCCTCACCCCTGTTTAAAAACGTATAAACACCCATTGGATGATCAAGTCTCCCATATTTCTTCTATTTTTTATAGTGCCCTCCAGGCACTTTGTTTTATGTTTCCAGTAGCACCTCCTGAAATAAACCAAAGCAACACTTGCTCAAGGCCCCTGGGGTGATGAAGACCATCCACCTTGTTGGCCAGCCGGTCCCAAGGATGAACAGCTGTGCGGTCCTAGTCAAAAGGTATGTCCTGGCTGACCTGTCTTACAATAAGGGAAAACCATCATAGTTGTTTTAAGTTTATTCCTTCTTTCTTTTTTTCCTTTCCTCTGCTCCTAACTTGTCTTTTGTTTTTCTGGGTTTGGACCCCCTTATTCGTGTGGGAGTGGCCACTGGAACATCTTCTACCCAGCCATCTGCTGTCTGTGTGTGCATGCATACCTATGTGGGCCCAGGCCTAGGTGTGGGATCTAAGGCTTGCTTGGGCTCTGGGAAGCTCTGGGTGGAGAATGGGGGACTTCTGGCTTCAACTGCAAGAGAAAACGGCTGGGGAGTGCTTGGCTAAATCTGCCTTTCTTGGCCATACCTGGAAGCAAAAAGTCCAGGGAACTGAGGTTGGAGTTGGCTGCTGTCCTTGGGTAGAAATCGAGGGGACTGCATGTCTAGGGTGGAGTTCCTTGCTCCAGTTACCAATTCAACAGCCAGGGGGATGCATCCAAATCAAAGAAGATCTCTGATTAGGCACAACATTCAACCTCGTTGATTTGAAGATTCTAAACCCCCACTAAATGTGGTCAGGGTCTCCGGCCTTCATGAGAGCGTAGGTCCAGAGATGTAGGCACTGCCCTTTGGCTTGGGTTGGGAGATCCAGGAGGCCGCCCAGGCAACAGGCTGTAAGTGTCTGGGAAGATCTGCTTTGACAATCCAGCCTTTGCAGAACCTCACGAATTAGACCCCTCATTAAAATAACAAACCAACCCAACAGAAGAAAGGACCAAGCAAAGAAACCCACAAATGGACTCCTTGTGCTTCCCTGGTAGCCTGAGACAGACAGGGCTTCCACTTTTCTCCTGCTTGAAATGTGTAAGTGCTCTCCTAGGCGTTTGTGCTCAGTTGTGAGAGGATGAAAGTAACCACCTCACCCACTTTGAGGATGTTCTACCTAATCTGTATGTGGCCCTGTTCCTAGGAAATATGGCGTAAACCTCCAACATTGTAATATTCCTACATGCTCACGTGTGTGAAAAAGCCAGCGTAGTTGGTTCCAGTTGGTTTCTGCTTAGTGGATACAACCTGCTCTTGCTGTCGTCCTCCACCTCTTTACTTCATCTGTTCTGTTACTTTGACTCAGACATTGGATTCACAGCATTACGACTTGCTCTCACTGGTAAAATGTGAGCTTCTACATTAAAAAAAATATGTCCAGCCAATCTATACTGTCATTTGTAATCTTGGATTGGGTTTGCCAAAAAGTTCATTCGTGTTTTTCCGTAAGAGCGTATGGGAAAACCTGAACGAACTTTTTGGCCAACCCAACAGTTGTTTGTAGTCCTGAAATTCTCAATGACAGCTTGACTTTGAACTTGAAATTTTTAAAAACCCACATAATCAAAACAAATTATAAAAAGTCACCTAATTTTAGAGTCTAGCTTGGGGTTCTGAGGGAGAACTAATAATGAACTGTCTAAACAAACTCCCATGGAAAGATTTATCTGAGGGTGGCTATTGCTTATCTGTTTTAGTTTGACTAGTATAGCTTGATCTTCAGTGTCTCTTGCTGGAGGTGGCAGATGTCCTCATCTTTCTCAGTTGGTGTAGCCAAGGTGAGCATAGTCATGCATCTTAGCATTGCCTGAGTACCTTGTCTCACCTTGCTAATAGTATCTTTCAACAGACTCAAAATTTACATCCTTTAAAAAAACAGGAAAATAACTGGAAGGGACTTTGAAGATAATCAAGTTCAAATCTTTCACTTTTCATTGAGAAAGGTCAACCTGGAGAGACTGAGTTACATTTGAGAGGGTAAAATGGACATTGCTTTGGAGGAAAATGTCTTAAGGGGAAGGAAGAAAACTCTAAAAGGAGGCATAGGAGGAGGAAGCTGGCTTTCCTGGATTTCCATATGCCTTGATGGTCACTGTTATATCTTCATCCTCCGTTCTTTATATAACAATGGCCAAACATTTATATGCCAGGTCTTGTTCTGTTGCCCCTGGAATAGTTCATTTAATCCTCTTGACTACCCGTGAGGTAGGTGCTTGTATTATCCACAGTTTACAGATGAGGAAATTGAGGCTTAGTAATTGAATGTACCTGAAGCCCTGCAGCTGATAAGGAGCCAGATTTTGGTCCTTGGCAACCTGACCCCAGGACTTACACTATTTACTTTTGTTATTGTTCTGTGCTGCCCCTTGCATATACATGGAAAAAATATATTATACATATATATCTCCCTTCCCTTTTCTCAGGTCCACCTGAGAACTTTAAAAGGTGACTTTATTAAAAGCAATTTCAAAACTGAAGAGTAAGCAATTAGATCCCAAAAAGATAATTCCAATTAAAATTCTATGCAGAATTTTATAGAGAGCTCATCTTCTAAATCATCATTTCCAGACATTCCCTCCTGATGCCTATTAGGGACAAAGATCTACTTTTTTGCGACCTCAGAAATTGCAAGAGTTGTGTGAGCAATCAGCGCATCTATCGTTTTGTTGTTGCTTTTGTTAAAAAAGTATCGGTACTCAAATATTAATATAAAACAAATTAGAATCATCAGGATGAAAATGGTCTGACTAGTTTCCTTTATCGTCATCTCAGTAAAGCACCACCCCAAATCCTTCAGAAATGTCACCGAATTTTCTGAGACCTAGCCCAAAGATAAGAGAATCAAAGATAGTAGAACTTTCTAAATTTGTTGCAACATTCAAATCCCCTGGGGGGAACTGCTGATGTAAAGGTGATTATCGTTGTTGTCTACCTGTTGTTTTTTCCTACCTAGGACAATCTAATCCTTTACATCTGTTACTGAGACTATGTAGAGATTAGACCCTCTAATCACCATTAACACTGGGAGTGAGAAATATGCATTTAATTTTTTAAAGGTACTTTAAAGTCACTAATGCAATTTGCTGCTGGTATTTTAGAGAGAAGGATTTAATAAAAATATGATGTTCACATCAATAGTGTCCCTTTAAGTCTTCCTGCTTACTTTCCATCTCTCTTTGCACCTAATGGGTATTGCCCCACTGCCTTTGTATAGCACTTGAGGGAACACAAGATCATTACTTGGGGAGAGAACTAAAGACTGTTTGGAGGTTCTCACTTCATGGTGGAATAAAATTAATTAATATTATCCCAATATGCCTCCTGTTACATCTGATGAATATGATCTTGAACTTGTACTTAAAGTTTGCGCAGACTCATGTATTAGGAATTTTTCTGTGGGGGATTTTGTTCAGCCATTGGAAGTGAAGTTACTTGTGTTGTGTATTTTCTGAGTGAGGCATTTTTGATCCAGTGAGTAGAAGCCTAGAGTAGAAAAGTTCTGGGTTCTGGACTCAATTCCTATGTGAGTTTGTTTCCGTGTATCTCTGTCACGGTTTCTCTATCCCTAGGATATGGACGTTCCTTACCCTATCATAATATATAACCAACATTACCTCACCATGATTCTTAAAACAACCCCATGAGGTAGAGTAGATGTTATTGATTTCCATTTTGCTTATGAGGAAACTGAGGTTCGATCAGGTTAAATGACTGGTCTGAGGTTCCAGGGTCAGTAGGTGTTATCTGGGTCTTCTAATACTCTTTCCTCAGTCTGTAGTGATGTCTCCACAGATCTCACTTTGAAGATTTCTTGAGTAAAATTAGTCAAGGGCTTTGAAGTCTTTCATTCAAAACCTTACTGGATTGAGAAGAGGCATCTGATGCTGTAAAACCAAACCAAACCAAAAAAACCCCAAGCTATTATCATCTTAGAATCCTGTTGAGAGGTTAGGTCTAAGTCTTCATGAACTTTCCCAAAGAACTGAGGTTGAGCTTTCTAAATGGGCAATGTACTGATGGTGACATCAGGGTGGGGGTGAGGGTGGGAGGGGTGAGGTGGCAGGGAGTGAACACTTCAGGCTGTGTTTTGTTCACATACCCAAGTACTTCTAACACTGAAACATGGAATTATATGATACTGTTGCACTGAATAAAAGGGATTTCTGACCACTTACTCAAAATAACGGTTTAGGAAAAAACATTCAGCTTGATTGATTTACAAAACAGCTGAGAGTGATAGAAGATCCCTGTCAGAACTAAACTTTACCAACTTTTTCTGGCTAAAAAGCATTGGCAATTAGGTTTCCAAAGTATTTCAACACTGGTCCTTAACCAATGACTAAGACTTAAATTTGTTTTTAAGTTTTGAAATAATTTCATACTTACAAAAAACTTGCACAAATAATACAAAGAACTCCCACATACTCTTTACCCAGATTCTTCAAATAACCACAGTACAATGATCACAACCAAGAAATTCACATTGATGCAATACTACAATCTACAGACTCTATTCAAATTTTGCCAATTGTCTCACTCATGTCCTTTTTCTAGTCCAGGGTCCAATCCAGGATCACATGTTACATTTAGTTGTCATGTTTTCTTAAAGTTCTTTAATCTGGGGTAGTTAGTTCCACAGTCTTTCTCTGACTTTCATAACCTTGACACCTTTGAAGAACACTGGCTATCATTTCATAGGAAGTCCTTCACTTTAGGATTGTGTGCTGTTTCCTAATGATTGAAAGCAGGTTATGCATTTTCGGTAAGAATACCACAGAAATGGGGTTGTATCCTTCTTAGTGCATAGTATCAGGGGGTTCATGATTGATTTACTGCATTACGAGTGACTTAGAAATTTGGCCTTAAGCTGAGGTTCAGGCTAGTATGTCTGTAGACCTTGGAGGATAATATTTTCACTCATTTTGTGGCTAGGGACTGAGTAATAGCAGCTCAGCCCTGTGAAGGATAGGATGAAATTAAACGTGGGGCCAGTGGATTTATTTGCAATCTAGTTGGGCAGACTAGATATTCATAAGTAGTTAAAAATGTGTAAGAGTGTCATGGGGTGGTATGTGATTATTTTTGCTGGGAATCACAGTAGTCAGGGAGATTTTCTTAGGGGAAGCCATCCAGATCAACAAAGAGCTCTAGCTTGACTATTTAATCTGTAGGCAAAAGTGTCTATTGTCAGAGAGAATGGAGATAGGGCTCAACAAAAAGCAAAGCTGGGAATCACAACCTGAAACATGTAAAATGTAAAATGGCAAAAATCACATTATTTTTTAAAAAGTGCTTAAGTATTGTTCTGTAGCATTTTGTTCATGTCACTAGGATTAGTGCTTATTACAACATATTAGGCTTTTTTGGTAGTCTTTCTCATCAAACAGATGATGTGTTCCTCGAGGGCAAAGATGATGTCATTCGTGTCCCTTGGACAGTACCCGACACCATTGTGCCATAATTATTTGTTGAAACAAACAGAACTGAGCAATGTTTCTGAGCTAATTAGTGGAAGGATTTAGTGTCTCATTCTATGCATAGTGGATGCTCAAGAAATTTTGTTGGCAGAAAGGCTGAAGTCGTAGCTGGACACAGCATCCATTGGTCAAGTGAGGAGGTAGATGAGAGCCAGGAGGCAGTGATGTGGGGTGGGGGGAAGTGAATGAGGACGTGAGGATGGGGTGAGGGGGAAGTTGAAGATGTGTGGAGGGATGGAAAGTAAGCCTCCTGAAGGGGACTGAGAGGAGGAGACCAAGACATAGCAGGACATTCCCAGTGGCCTGCAGCTGGCCCAGAAAGAGAAAATGGATTTAGGAGCAGAAAGTTGGGAACCAACCAGGTATTTTCTAGATGGCTTAAATAGGGCAGAAGAAGACTCGTGTGTGTGTGTGTGTGTGTGTGTGTGTGTGTGTGTGTTGGGGGGTCAAAGGTAGAAATTTGAGGAAATGGAAAGGGCATGGGGTATAGTTATGAGACAGACTCACCAAATGAGCGGCAGAGGGGCCAGGGGGTCTGGAGCATTGGGAGAGGGACAGAAGACTCCTGGCAGGTGGTGAAAGTCTGACTGAAAGCCCAACTTGGCAGGTGCTCTCTGGGAGGTCTGGAGAAAGGCCAGCTGGTTCTGTCACTGGAGTGAAGGGGCTGGAGGAGGTGGAACAGTGAAGAGATGAGCACGAGGGAAGAGGAGGGGAGCCTGGGAAGGGGCAGCAGAGAAGCATATCTGAGAGGGAGACAGAGGGATGGGATGGGATGGAGAGGAAAGAAACAGGAACAGGTGTGGAGGGAGGGCTTCGTGGTGGGTGGAAATGAGGCCTTTCTCAGCCTCCCTTTGAAAGCATAGGTGGATGGGTAGAGTCTTAGCTTTGGAAGTCCATCTAATCCATTCCTATACACCTGACCAGTGAGTCATGCCTTGGGTACTAGGAGAGATAGGGAATGGGAAGGGGAGTTTCAACTTGGAAGAGGCTGATTGGCTCATTTGATTTTGAACTTTGTTCCCTGCTGGCTTGGCCGCTTTCCAGTTGGACCCCACCCCACCCCGGCCCCCACTTTCCTCCTTCCCTCGCCACTCAGAGTGAGCTGGACACTCTTGGGGGCACCTACCTCTGCCCTCAAGAACTGCTTCTAGGGTGAAATGTGATAGTACTTGGTTTTCTTGCTTACTCCTTTGTGCCGACTAATCCATTCCAAAGACCAAGATAACTTGGCAGATTTCGTTTCGGCTAGAAGCAAAATCCATGCCTGGTTGGTAACCATCCAGGCTAAAGGACCCACCGGGTTTGAACTGCTAGCACGTTCCAAGGCTGACACTTGGGATCACGGGGCTAGTTGAGGACTGGAACAGATATCTTGGCTTGATTCTCTGAGTAATTCTGACACCCTGGAAACACTTGGGGCAGGATTGGGGGTGAGAGTGTATGCATCAAAGCAGTGTCCTTTTGGCCTTAGACCAAATGGGGCATCCTTTGGGGTTTTCTATGACTGCAACTGGTCCTGTACCATAGAAACTACTCATTTCCACTTAGGTGACAGGTGACAGATTATATCGTAATGGTCTTTCTGGAGTATTTTAACAGGGAAAAGATTGTTTGTTTCATTTCCAAGTAGAAGAGAAAAAAAAAGATTTTGCCAACACCCAGTTTTGCCTACTACGCCACCTAGGCATTGAAAATCCAGCTGCATCCTGTTTCTTGTGTCATTCTGTTGCCCAGGAGCAACTGACCTGCCCTATTCCTGATTGATTTCGAGCTGCTAGTGTTGAAGGCACAAGAGACACTAGTCTGGTTCTCGTTGTACATAGCCGTGGCCTCGTTCATGTGGCAATTAGTTAGTTGTTTCCGTTCTTTCTTTTTTTTTTTTTTTCAATTCATTTCATTTCCACCACTTCCTTAATTTAAATCTTTCTTTTTAGGGCAGTTGTCCTGTGCTGTTGTTTTTTGTTTTATCTTTCATTGCCTTTCCCTCTGCAGTCAACACTATGACCCGGGGACTCCGGCATCCTTCAAGCAAGCCATTTCTGAAGAAGGTGGAAAGAAGCCATGAGGATTTGCACCTCCTCCTCCTCCTCTTCCTCCTCCTCCTCCTCTTCCTCTTCCCTTGCCTGGCCCCCTCCTGCGCATGTGTTTCCGCCAACACAGGAGCCTGGATTGTGGAAAAGTCTCCAGCACAACTCAGCTCAGCTCAGAGAAGTCTCTGGAATGGCCTCACTTTGTGCAATAAGAAGATTTTTTTTTTTCTTTTTAAAATCCTCCATTACATTTTCTGTAAGTGTCTGTGAGAAAGTATCCAGGTCAGACTGGAATTGCTCTACAATAGAAATAACTGAACACATACAGACTGACAAAAGAAAAAAGTTAACTATTTTATTTATTTCAATATTTAAAAGAAAAGGTGCTGTTGTGGCACAGTATTTTTGTTTAAAGTACCTTCAACTTCAAAAGTTAAAAGCAATTTTGTGAAGACATGAAAATCAAAAGAGGACTTAATGTAAAATAAAGACTGCATATTAACTCTAAGGAAAAATAGCCCACATTTTTAATAAGAGAATAAAGATCAACTCTGCTCTCTCAGGCTTTTTTAAAAGCCATTCATGTATGTTCTTTAGGTATTTTTATTTCTGCAAGTTGGATGTGGTAAGTGAGGAGTGATCAGTTTTTTTTTTCCTTCTTCTTCAAAAGTCTATTGAAAGTGTTTGATTATGTGTTAAGACTTGACTGAAATAAATTAGCCACAAGGGCTATCAGCAGTCTCTCTGCTCCCCCCAAAACAAACAGACAAACAAACAAACTCTCCCCTCACCCAAGGCAAGCCCCATTTATCTGATGTCAAGAAGCAGCCTGCCTCCTGGTTATCATGTCTGACAAGGCCTAGTTCTGAAAGGAATTCCATCTAGCGATTAAATGTATCTCTACGAGTTCAATAGATTTGAACAAAGACAGCTTTGTTTAAAATAATGCAGTGAAGGCAGAGAGAGAGAGGGGAAAAAAACCAAAAAATAAACATCAGCTGGGATGATATTAATTCTGTTCCCTAACAGCTCCTAGAGGAGACTTGCAAAGGGAGACTTCTGTTGAGCTGGCTTTGGGGGCCTGAGATGCTGGGTGTCCCCAAGGCAAGGAAGGCCAGCCTGAAAGACGGAAGCCTCAAATTCAGTTGCTGGTGGGGGTTAAAAGGAGAAAGGCGAGTGGTCTGACCTGTCCTTCTACGGCCATGTTGGTGGAAGTGAAGGTGGGCTCTGAAATGCATTCGACATTGTGTCTGAGGCCTAGTGAAGGAGCTGGGGGGACCGGCCGGGCCACCGGGTTCTACTCTCAGTCTTACATGTTCATGCTCTTGAGTTTCCCTCACTGGTACGCAGAGTCATAATGATCAATGTACAGTCTAACGCTGGATATTCCTCTCCGCAAAAGTCTTGAGTGACAGTGTTAGTGAAATGGTTCTGAGCCCGAGAATCTCTCTTTCGCCTTTGCAAGGGCAGATTGGATGGGCACAGACTTCTTGCCAGCCCTTTCAAGGCCAGTCCCTGGGGGAGATCACCAAGAGGGTCTCTGTATCATTTTGTAGTCCTTTCTTTGACATTTTCTGATAGAAAATGTCCTTTTTCAAAATGCTAATAATTATAATAATAATCCGCTCTCCAACCAACTCCCACAAGTTATAACATGTGTAGAATCATGATAAAGCTTTGCATAATGTAGGGTTTGTATCAAGTTTGTGTAAGTTTCTGTTAAATAAAAGTCTGTTTCCAATGCTCCTATAGCATCTCTGTAAATTTTGCTTTTCCAACCTCATCCTGCATGAGTTCAACTTGCATATCGTCCTGTAGAAGGGACTCCTGAAAGGATTCTGCCCATTTGCATGCCCGGGATTTGTTGAACCCTATTGTTTTATTTAGAAGCGCAGTCTAGAACAGAGGTTGCCACTGGCTTAGCTGACAGGAGGTGGCTTGGAAAATGAACAATGTCCAGGGTTGGTACCAGCGTCTGAGCTTTGAGTCCAGAGTTGCTGTCACCTACCCACCATCACCACGGCCACTGTCACCCTCTCCATGGCCTAAATGGATTTATGGAGAGCCTAGTTATGGATACTGACTTAATATACCCGTACAATGTTGCCGTCGCACCTGTGCTAAGATAGTTTTGCACAAGAATGCAAGATTTAGCGTGTGCTTGGAAAAAGCTGAGAGGTTACTGTTTTCCCTGCCTGAAAGGTAGTGACGTAGCCTCCCCAGCTGCCAGTTGGTGCAGCTGTAAACCTACCACCCCCCCGCCTGAGATAGGTTTCTCCCATCTTCTCTGTTGGGTCCTCTAGGTCAGAGAGAACCAGACCAGCCTCTCAGGCCGGGTCTTGCCCTCTGAGCATTGCCAGCTCACGCTGAGGCCAGGTGGAGATGGAACATGACATCATGTTGCTCCTGCTAGCATGTTCTATCTTTAAAATGAACGTCACCTTGTGACATTCATTTTGGACTTTATACATTTCTCTAGCAGTGAAAAGGATTTTTTCACCCCAGTATCCCCTCCTTAGGCTTTTTTCTTTTTTCTACTGTGGCAAAATATACATGACATACAATTTACCATTTTAACTGTTTTTAAGTGTATGGTCAGCGGCATTAATTACATTCACATTGTTGTGCAGCCATCACCACCATCCAACTCCAGAACTTTTTCATCTTCTTCAATGGAAACGCTATACCCATTAAACACTAACTCTCCATTTCTCCCTCACCCCAGCCCATGGCAATCACCATTCTACTTTCTGACTCTGTGAATTTGACTATTCTAGGTACTTCATATAAGTAGAATCATGCAATGTTTGTCCTTTTGTGACAGACTTGTTTCTCTTAGCATAGTATCTTCAAGGTTCATTCATGTTGTAACATGTCAGAATTTCATTCCTTTTTAAGGTTGGATAATATTCCATTGCATGTATATATTACCTTTTCTTTACCCATTCATCTGCTTATAGGTACTTGGAGTAGAAAGGAAGTTTTGCACATTTATTACACACCCACTTCCTACAGCGACTCATTTGAGACATTATCCAATTCAGAGGTTACCTAGAGGATTCAGTATCTTCTTAGGAAGGAAGTGATTGCACCTGAAATCTTCCTTCTACTTTATACCTTGGAAAAGGGTACTTTGATGGGCAAACAATTTCTACCGAAAGTGTGTTTTACCGCATGACTAAGTCTTTCTTTGTAGAGACTGTCTTTGGGCTGCTTGTAGGGACGAGATGTCTAGCATGGAGCTATAGTATCAGCGTAAATAAGGATAGAGGAGACCCAGGAGAATCTAATGTCTCTAATGGCAGGTCCTGAGGGCAGGGACTGCCTTTTCCAAATACCTGATGGTGAGTTGTTGGCAAAGCCTATGTGTGCTTTCTGTCTGTAGGTGATCACTGACCAAGTGGGAGGGGGAAAGTATACATGTGAGCCAGAGAATGAGAAAGAGGAAAAGAAGTCATTTTTCCTCATTCATTTGGAAATATGTTAGTTTGTATAAAGGGTTAGCTCTGGGTTTGACATTCAGATGCCTGCAGAGCAGGTATCTTTAGTGAGTAAAGCAGGCCAGGGATGAGAAAATGAACAGTGCCAGGGAGACAGGGAGTAGCTGTTATGCTGAGCTTCAGGGCACAGGGGAGCAACAGAGAGTGTTAGGGGGTGTGTAGAGCCAGAGAGCACCTGTGCTCTGAATGGGGCAGCTGCCACCAGCTCAAGGGATGCTGCCTGAAAGAACATGGGCCCCGGGTTCCCAGGTCTTCTGGGTTTTTAAGAGGGGCCAAAAATTCAAAAATTTTGGTGAGATCTCCCTATTTTAAAATGTTGGTTGTAAATTAAAAACAGTGAAGATCAACTTTGTGTGGATGAAACCAAAGGTGAGCATGTAGCAGACACCCTTTGAAGGCTTTGGGGCAGCTCCCCAAGGGCTGCAAGTCTGGTTAGTTGAAGTTGAGGTTAGGATGCCTTGACCAAACTCTTTCATGACAGCAGAACCTTGACTTAGCCTATGGATGTGTCTAGTGTATCCTGCCTTAGAACTGCTATGTGCTGGGAATGGGTCCCTGGGTTGCTCTCTGGATGGAGCTAGATCATTATCCACCACATGCTAGGGATTCAGGATGGGGTTCCAGTAAAAAAACATTCCCCCATCCAGTCCTTTTCCCTCTGAAAGAGCTCCCCTTTAAAACTCTGGACACAGCTGTATAGTTTAGAGATATGTTTTTTATTTCACTTTATTATTGATGATGAGTTATCTCTCATATCACATTTCTTTTACCCTTCTTTTCTAAGAACTTCAAATTGTTCCATGAGACTAGAACGGAATTCAAGTTTTATTGTATCCCCAAACCAGCAAATTCACAACTGGTTTTGATTTAAAGAAAATCATATATGATATCTCACAAAGTGTCTTCTGAAATAAGATACATATAAGATGTGAAATACTTATAAATTTAAATAAAAATTCTGGAGGGATATATATATTTATATTATTTATAATATATATTTATATATACCATAATATATATAACATATTTTTATATATTATTATTATTACTCTAGAATTTTTATTTAGATTTGTCTTGTGATTTACATCTTATATGCATCTTATTTCAGAGGACACTTTGTAAGAGAGCCAGGCCAGATTTTATGCAAAGTTGTATGCAAAAACTACTCACTTGGCTCAGGGTTTTTTTTGTGTGTGTGTTTTCTTTTGTCAGGGTAGAGAGAAGGTTATTCTGAATAAGCAATTTGTTTTCCTTGTGGTTTATAATGAGGGGTTTGCAAACTTCTCCTATAATGACCCAGATAGTAAATATTTCAGGCTTTGTAGGCCAGAAGTCTGTTGCAACTACTCGGCTCTGGAGTTGTAGCATGAAAACAGCCCAAGACAGTATGTAAATGAATGGACATGGCTGTGTTCTTATAAAACTTTATTTACAAAAATAGGCAGCTGGCCAGATTGGCCCAGGGGCCACAGTTTGCTGATCCCTGATTTAGAAAGCGACTATTATACTGTTAAATTGGATGGTGGTAATATTTAGGGCATTTTCTAGGTCTCAGGACTAAGGAAAGAGAAGAATTTCACATCATGAGGTGAAAGGCTAGGAGTGCATTTCAGGGTCAGCAATGTCAACTGTATTGAGGCCTATTTGCAAAAATGTTTCAGGGCCAAAATATTCCATCACAAGATTTTAGAAAGCTGTCTACTAGATTTTCCAGTTTGAGTGCCCAGTCCAAACTACAATAGTGCAATGCTTATCTAAAGAGTCTGTCAATAATCTAACCAGTCTATGTGCTGGCCATACAGAATAGTGACTCTGGGGATGTGATAACTAATGTTCATCTCTGGCAACTTAAGTATGAAAAAAGGTCAACTTTAAAATGGACGGATTTGTGCAAATGCATGTCATCTTATGAGATAAATGATAATGGAAATTTAGTGGAACCTGACACAGGAGGCATGGAATTGCTGTAGTTAGAGAAATGGTCTCTTTCTGGTGACTGCCGATTCTTCAATGACTGTGGCTCTCTGAAATTGTTAATCACGGGGTGTTTAACAATTGCTGTGATGCCTTTGAGGATGTTGCTGTGATGCCTTTCTTTCTAAGAACTCAGATTCTTGTGGTCATATTCAGAATTAGGAGACTTCCCCCACCTCCTCAACCTCACATCCCAAAAGAACTGTTAAGAAATAATTTTCCTCCCTGGATGGTGGGGAAGATTCCTGATACCAGACATCCTATTGAATTAAAACCTTCTTACAGAGACTTCCCTCGTGGCGCAGTGGTTAAGAATCCGCCTGCCAATGCAGGGGACACAGGTTCGAGCACTGGTCCGGGAAGATCCCACATACTGCGGAGCAGCTAAGCCCGTGCGCCACAACTACTGAGCCTGCGCTCTAGAGCCCACGAGCTGCAACTATTGAGCCCGTGTGCCACAACTACTGAAGCCCATGTGCCTAGAGCCTGTGCTCCGCAACAAGAGAAGCCACCGCAATGAGAAGCCCACGCACCGCAACGAAGAGTAGCCCCCGCTCGCCACAACTAGAGAAAGTTTGCACGCAGCAACAAAGACCCAACACAGCCAAAAAAAAATAATAATTAAAATAAATAAATTAAAAAAAAAACCCTTCTTACAAATTGAATAGGAGATGATCCTGAAGGGTGGCCTCTGAGCTAGTCATGCCAGGTGGCAGCAGCTATGCCAAGTGTACCCAAGATCTCTCTTTAGCCCTTATTAGAGGATGCTCAATTGTTTGGAAAGGATCCGTAACTTTTCAGATCTCAGGATACCTTTTAGTGGTGCTTATTGCTAGGTTCCCCTGGTTATTTCCAAGTTTCCTTAAAAGGGGCAGGGGTTGGGATGGGCATGTTATATGTCAGCTCCATTTGCTGCAGGCTCTACCCTGTGATCACATCTGAGGTCACCCAGATGTCCACTTTTAGGCATAGACTAAAAAAAGGAGAAAGATTCTTCAGACCAAAAGTTAGAAACTCCTGTTATGTATTTTACATAAACGTGGTATAAGCAGCACAATCCCTTGGTTACCTGACCTTTCCTTACACCAGAATAGGAAATACTTTGTTGAGAGGTGGTAACAGTGGTCATCAATGGTTTAGCACCAATCTGACTGATACAATTACATTGACTGTGCTGTTAGTGATCGCCCGGCAAGGCATAATCATAGCTGAGATGGATGTGGAAGTCCTAGTGGAACACTAGCTGAGGGAGTGTTGTGTTGTTTATTTTTAAGTGAGCATGTTACCAGGCCGTGTTATATTGGGAATAACGTGCAAGGGTTGGAAAGTACTTCGCCACCCTATTTAATATATGACACCACCGTGTTTGAATTAGCTGAAAATAACTGTGGAAAACTCAAAAGGTACAAAAAAGGTTAACACCATGTTTAAAGGGATGGACAATAAGCCCCTTAAGAAAAGGTTAAAGGATTTGGGCTTGTTTAACTTGGGGAAGAGAACTAGGGGTCACTTAGTAACCATCATTATTTGTATCATTGAGAAAAAGAGACTGACCAGTTGCCTTTGGTCTCTAGAGAGGACAGGAGGAGCACCTTGGGGCTTAGAACAAGTTGACAAACTTCTTTTGATATCAAAGATTTTTGACTATTGAGGCTCAAATGGAACTCGCTGATGGTCAAGGATTTCTCCTGCGTGGAGTTAGGGACGTGGGCTAGATGACCTTTTGGGGAACTGTCTAGCTCTTCAATGCTTTGAATTGCAGCTGGGCAACCTGAAAGAGTGAGTGCCTGACTCACCACCAGGGTGTGGGAGGCATGGGGAAAATTAGTCTCATGAATGCTTATTACGATCATTAACTAAAATTACATTTCTAGGCTTGCTCCTATTCACCCTGGAGCAATGTCCCAAGCCCGTTTGGGGACTCTTCTTGTTTTGATAGTGTGAGACACCAGCTGGAGAGTGAATGAGGTGGCAAGAGACATCTTCCTCCAGAGAAACACCAAACATTTGAAAAAGGAACAGTGAGAAGCAGCAGAAAAAACCACTATGGCCAAAAGGCCACAAAGTGAAAATTGCTCTGTTGAAACTCCATCTGAATTCCCCTCCAGTTCTCAGGTCATCGGACCCCACCATGTCCAGTGTCATCCTTGGTGCATGGACTTCATAGTTGCTCATAGGGCCTGGATATTATTCTCAGCTGGATTTTGGTTGAAGACCTCACTAATATTCATGGTTGTCTACTCTTTTCTCCCCAACTTGGTGGGGGAAGAAAGGTCTTATTAGAAGACAAAGTTAATTTTATATTTGTGTATATTAGACAAAAATTCTGTTTGGGAAAGGCAGTGACCAGGATGCTTTCTAAATAACTTAGAAAAGAACTCCTATAGAATGGTTTTGCTTGGTATTTGATTTAAAGAAGTAGCAAGGATTGTGCTGTATTTAGGGTGTGAAGTCAACTTTCTGTGGGCCAGAAATATGTAAAAGAGGTTGGGAATGGAGGTAACTTGTGTAAGAGGGGGTGGAGGAGGGGCGTGATGAATTGCTAGCATGAACACATGCTGAAACTGCTACTTGGCTGAGTTATGGGTTCAGAGAGATTGGCAGTTTGTAATCTTGAAAACTTCTTTGGTTAAAATAGATTGTTTTCCCTTGGTAGACATCAACCTTTCGTCCACAATTGAAAAATAGATCAATACATTTTGACCATATACTGTTACCTTGCATAATGACCCCCTAGTTATTGGTTTGCTTTATGATACTGATCAATTAATCAAATATTTATTGAAGGCCTTCTATGTTGCAATACTGTGCTAGGTTTTGCAGGACATAAAAGAGGAGCAAAGGGGAATTGAAACAAACTTTTGTGGGTACTTTCTATGTGCTAGTCACTGATAGGCTTCTTATAGGTGTTAGCTTGTGAAAGCCATATTTAGTCCTTTCAGGTTAAGATTATTATTCCTATTTCACAGAAATGGAAATTGAAGCTCAGGGAGATGGAATTGACAAAGATAGTAGTCCCAGCTGGTAAAGTCTGATATTTCTAATCAAGGGTTTTCTGGCCCTAAGACTCTCTCCACTGTGTAAGACAGCTTTTCTGTTCATGAGGAGGAGAGACAGGCAGTTAGTATGTTATTTAAGACAAGACCATCTAATTAAGTGCCAAGTTGGTGCAAAATGGGCCCAGCAAAGGGAGCTCAGCAAAGTATCAGATGGGCTCAGCAAAGGGAGTTAGGATTAGGAATGCAAGCTGAAGTATGTCTTCATGGAAAGATGAGTAGAGTCGAGTGGGTAAAGAGGAGGCAGGCCACTGACAGCAGCAGTGGGGAATGTCTGAACAAAAGCTCAGAGGTGCAAGTGACACTGTAGGTTTGAAGCCATCACAGAGATGAGCCTGAAGGGAGCTGGGGGAGATCCTGGGCTGTAGTGAGGAGTCATAGGAATGTAAGTAGCATGCTCATTGTGGTGGGGCCTGATCCATAGCAAAGGAAACAGGAATGGTAGGAGCGTCGTGAGTTCTTGAGCAGGAGAATGTGATGTTTAGGATGGTTACGCGAGGACAGCCCCAATGCACACGTCAAGAAGTTTGGGTTTCGTACACGCTTCCCACCAGGCTGCCTCTGACCCTGTTGTGGTTATAGGATCCTAGCCCTTGTGGGGAAAAGAAGTGATCAGAATTCCTTCTAAATGCCTTTTAACAGAACCCCACTGTATCCCATCTTCTCTGTGACACTTGTCCAGCTGATGAAAGGTTCATCTTGCTTGGTATCAAACGATTCCGTGGACATCTTCCGTGAAGTATACTCTGAAACCAGAGAATCTGCTATTATACTACCGATTGGTTTGCAATGCATTTGGGGAGGAGTATGGGATATCTCAAGAGGCTGGTTGGCCCCAGAGAGCTTTATATCTGACAGACCAGTTGAAATTTGGGATCAAAATCTATGATTGTCCTCCTAGTCAAGTTGGAGAAAGGGTTGATTTGGAAAAGCAAACTTTAGACTGAAAGGTCAGTGAATGTCATTGAGGAAAATCAAGGAAACCAGGCTTAGATTCTGGCCATGGCCTTTGTTTGGGTGTAGAAGCTCCTTTTGGTACCACTGTCTGGACACCCTTAGCTGATTCACATGTTGGAGGATGAAGAAGCTGTGAGATTGCAATCCCCTGTCCTCATTTCCATTTCTATCTCATACTCCCCACTTCATCTTGTTGATGGATTCCTCACTGGCCCCTGAGGCTGGAAGAGGTGTAGCCGTGTGTGCAGACTATGGACAGTGAGTTCAAAGTTCATGGGCCATCTTCTCCATGGTAGCCAAGTATGGTTGGCTCTTCCTGACGTGCTAAATCATAGCCACCACACTCTCTATGGAATCTTCCTGGCAGCCTTGACAGGGGTTACTGTCCCACTTAGCAGATGAGAGACCAAAACTCAGAAGGGTTAAGTGACTTGGCCAAAGCTACACAGAAGTGGTAGTGCCCAGACTAGACTCCAGATCTTCTTTCTGATATTAACACGAGTGCATTTGCATTGCTTGTTACTCGCCTGTAATGTTCAGTGACAATTGCCTTGGCTTAGGCATGGCTAAAAGTGGCAGAGCCCTGGACTGAAAAGGTCATCTGACAGCACAGAATTGAAACCCTGTGAATTGAAACAGTAGAATAATAACCACCTTCCCTGAAAAAATGATTGGATCCACCCCTTCCCATTCCACCCACCCACCCAACATTTATGCAGCACCTGGGCCTCGTACAGCACTATCTCACCAAACTCTGTCAAAATCGCTCTCTCCTTCATCTGCCTTTAGACTGTAACATTGCCATAGATCTGGAACAGCCAGCGTTCCGGGGCTGAGTTTTAACTGCCTCTAGCGCAGTGTTCTGTGTGTTTCATGCATCTACATACTGGCTTGAAATTTCCCTGTGTGTCCTACAGACAACACCTCAGGCCTGCCTCAAATGGTGCATGAGGTCTATCATAGGCGACCCTCAGAGTTGGTTTTGCCCTGCAGAGGCTGAGAAGGTTGCCTTTAAACGAAGTCTCTGCCTGGTGATTGGCGCAGGGAGACAGAGCTTCAGAGACGGCAACTTGCCCTCCCTGCTCCCTCTTCATTAATTCCAGGAAACTCTGCAGCTGCTCTCCCTGCTCTCCTGTCCTTCTGGTCTCTCCCCTGTGCTAATCACAGCTCATTTCTGCTGCATGCCTCATTTGGGAGAAGAGCGCTCCAGGGCTCCCAAAATGTGAAGAGGGAAATTAAGGATGGTTGGCCAAATGGGTCAGTCCATCGTCACTGGGACCGCCATCCTCCCCCCTGGAAGGCCCCTGTGCTTTGTCCGGGGCTCACTGGGTGAGAGTTTCCCCGTGGGTTTTTCCCAGGACCAGGTGGGGCTGGCTTTGGATGCTAAGGAGAGAAGGGGGACCAGGCTCTCTGAGCGCCAACTACACGTCATCATAGGTTCTCTAATCTCCTCACCTCCTTTAACGACCTGTGATGTTGGGTCTATATTACAGCTGAGGGAACTGAGGTGGAGAAAGGTTAAATAGTAATTTGCCCAAAACCTGGTAAATGCATATGTCTATTTGACTTCAAAGGCTGGGTTCTTTCTTTCCTTTTTTTTTTCTTTCTTTCCCTTTTAACCATTGCCCAGGGAGGTGGACCCTCCCGCATCCTCCCCCTCCTTCCTTAAACCATGGGCTCTGGGCTTCTGTTCATTCTTGTTTCCTCTCCTCTAGCCTCCTCTGGGAACCTGGCTTTTTCCTATAGTAACAAGAATCCTGCTGGCTACCGGGCAAATCCATCTTTGCTGGGAGTCCTGTTACCCATTGGCTGGCCAGCATTGTGGGTTTAGCCATATGCTAATGAACCCGGGTTTCCCAGCAAAAGACAGACTGGGCAGTTGCAAAGAGCCAGCTGCCCTGGCCAGGCCTCTCTGTGCCGGGCAGCTCCGTAGGACCATTTTAGGTAGCTGTGATCCTGTCAGCAGGGGAGCAAAGAGCTCTCTCTCACTCCCAGGTAGGGCACTTTTCCTTTCCTGGAACTTCTTTCCCTTTCATTACTTCTTTTTAAGGCCCCTGGGCATCATTTGGTTGACCTGCTTCAAAAGAAACTCAGTCTCCATCTTTGTAACTAAGGAGTCCAACCTGGTATTGGTCAGATGATCTTGAAAGTTCCAGGGCACCATTTTAGTGAGAATGTGACGTTATAAAAAATTAACCTTTTTCTTCCATCCCCCCCATCTTCCTGCCTTATCCCCATTGTCCAAACAAAGGAATGTTTCTAAGGAGAGTCCCCCATCTGTGAAAGCCTTTAGAGCTATCCCTTCTGGAAATTTCTCCCTCCCAGTAGGCTGTGGAAAAGGGAGCTGGGCGCCAAGCGGACGGTACCCAGGAATATTTTAGCCGCAGGGTTTTGATGTGCATTCACCCTTCCGGAAGGCAGGGTCAGGAGGGGTCAGCTGGCAAGGCCCCAGGGGCTCGTTTGCTGTCGTGGCTGAACAGGAGCGGAGGCAGCCCTGGGAGCGGGATGCCGGGATGCCAGACCCCCCAGGGGACGCTCCCAGGGGACAGTCCGCGCTGTGGAGGCCTGGGTGAGAGTCCCAGCCCTGCTGCCACCGTGCCCTGTGACCCTGGCCATGTCGCTTCACCATTTGGAGGCTTGGTTTCCTTGTATTTTTTAAAGAAGGGTTTGGACCAGGTGGTCCAAGGTTCATCCTGGTGCTGACAGTCAGAGGCTCGGGTGGATCAAGTCAGGAATGGGACACTGCACTATCCTGTCAGAGAAACTGGTTTGCATTTTTCAAGCCCCTGGGCTCGCGCTGGTGGTGGAAGGTTTAGGCACTGTTCCGGGGGTCGTGGAGGGGACCTGGTGCTTTATATGTTTATATTCTCCCCCCAACCCCCTGCAGCATGACCACTGATCATGTCTGGGAGGTAGCTGCCCACTCCGCCTTCTCTCTCTGTCCACCCACATGTGTGACTCCCCTGGCCCCCCAGCTCCATCCACTTCTTCTCCTGGTTGAAGAGGCAGATGGAGACCCGGCTGGGTTAGGGTTGGGCGGGGCATCTTCCCTGTGGGTCCGGGGCGCCTGCGGAGGGCACACCTGCCGAGAATCACTGGTGTCTCCCAGCTCTGACTTCCAGAGTCAGACCCCACTGTCCTGCCCGCTGGGCCCGTTTCAGACGAGGCTGTGTTGGCCCCATATGCTGCCCTGTCCTAGGCTGTCAGGTGCAGAGAAGAGGCCTCAGACCTGGTCCGATAGAGGAGGAAACAGAGACACAGGAGAGTCATGGCCCAGACCTCAGAGCTCCGTGGAGGCCCTGCGGGTGTGAGGCTTTGGATTCCCAGCTCTCTCCCTCGTCTCCAGCTACCCCTTTATCCAGGCTTTGTTCCTCCCCTTTTGGTTTCAGGGAGCTACTTAACTTCTTTGCCTTTTAAGCCCGTCCAATTCCTCACCTTTAGCTCTGTGAGGGCTGGGTTTGGAGGTGAGCTTGACCTGGTTTTGCCCTAGGATAAGTTGGGAGTGCTTTTAATCCCACATCCTAGATTAGCTGCCAGGGCCGGGACAAGCAGCTCGCCCGAATCGTCACGCCACCCTGCCGAGTCCTCGGGTTCCCCTCTGGGCAACGGGCAGTGTGGACAGGGGACAGCGGGCTGTGGAGAGGAAAGCAGCACCTCGGCGCAGGTGGGCAGCCCTCTGACCTGGGAAGCTGCCGGGTGGTCAGTGCTCTCCGCAGGGCTGCTCGTCGCCCCCCGGCCCCCGCCTCAGCCTCCGTGTGTCAGGAGAAGGTCTCTCTCCGCTGCCTGTTTCCTGTGGCCCAGTGGTGTGGTGCTTACCTGTGGGGAGGTTGGGATGAGATGTAGGTTTGCATCTTGCCTCTGCCACCCCCTTCCTAGGTGGTCTTGAGTAAATTACTTCACTGCTCTGAGCTCTAGCTTCCATCAAATGG
The DNA here is from genome assembly GCF_949987535.1 of Balaenoptera acutorostrata. Taxonomy (NCBI): domain Eukaryota; kingdom Metazoa; phylum Chordata; class Mammalia; order Artiodactyla; family Balaenopteridae; genus Balaenoptera; species Balaenoptera acutorostrata. The sequence continues at coordinate 151,431,001 of NC_080066.1, read as the reverse complement.
GGACAGTGACACCCGAGTCACAGGCTGTTTTAAGAATTAAATGAGGAAGTGTGTTCAAAGTGCCTAGCACCCAGTAAACACATTGATAAATGGTAGCCATTAATAGTAATAATACTAATACCCCTCTGGGGAAGACTCAGAGAATTGAGTTTCTGCCTCTTGTTAAGAATTCAGCCAGAATTCTGGTTGTATCTCCTGAATAAGCAAGGACCAAAATCTCTTTTCTGGGTTCTTATTTTCATTCTCTTACCCATTCCTTCTCGCTTCCTTCTTCTTTGTCTCCCACCTTTTTCTTTGTCTCCTTTCTTCCTTCCGCAGTCCTTCCCCCAAGATTTACTAATTCTTCCACTTCTCACTTTCTCTCTCCTCTCTGCTCTCATGATTCTGGAACCGTGATGCCTTCTTTTCTTTACTTATTCATGGTCCGAAATGCATCCTGGCCCTTCCGGAAGCTGGCGCCATCAGCTTCTCTGCTCACTGTGAGTTCCACCTCCAACCCCAGGAAGACCCTGCAGTGCCCCCCAGCTGCAGCCTCCCTTCCTGGCTGCAGGGTCAGCACCACCTCTTGAGATGGGAATTTTCCCGCGATGATCCTTTGCCATCTCGGATCTTTCTTACTTTCTATTCTTCGGGTTCCCAACCACCGTGGCAGTGAATATATGAGTCTGAAACTCAGCAGAGAGGTCTGTGCTGCAGATATCGCTTTGGGAGTGACAAGTGTGTAGATGATATTTAGGGGAAGTGAGTCTAACTGGATAAAAATAAGAGACTGGAGTAAGGAAGAGGATCCAGTAAAGGAGACTGAAAAAAGGCAGCGGGGAGGTGGGAGGAGGGCAGGTGAGTATGCCGAGGAGAGAGTGTGCAGAAAGGGGGATGGAGAGCACCGGCCCTTTCAAGGAGTTGTGCTAAAAAGAGGAGCAGGAATGTGTCTCTCGATGGGGAGGGATGCTCGGTCAGGGTCTCCTTGAGAGATGGGTGGTCTTCTGTCTAGAGCATATTTGTACGCTGGCAGAACGGTCGACTAGAGAGAGAGAAACTGATGATGCAAGAGGGAATTATAGCAGGAACGAAGTTCTCAGGGAGGTGTGAGAGGTCGGGATCCAGGCACAAGTCGGAGCTGGAAGAGTTGTTCCTGGTAACAGGAGGGAGACAGGCGTAGGGGCACAGGTGCGGGGAGATGGGTGGAAGCACATGGAGAAGATGAGAAAGTTTTATGCTCATTGCTTATGTACTTTTTCAGCTAAATGAGAAGAGTGCGAGAAAGGCATACGAGGTATGGGAGATTTGAGAAGATGGAGAGATGAGGGAGAATGGTTTGCCAAGATTTGTGGTCACCATTCAGTGAAGACTGGTTAGCACAGGGGTGTGATTTTCTCTGCTTGGGTTCAGCATGGAGCAGGTGGAGGGCTGGGCTTGACTGGAGTTGGGGTGAGTAGGACAGAGGGGTGAGTAGATAGATGCAAGGCTGTGATTTTAGGGATGCATATGGAGCCTATGGCTATGGACTTATGAGAGGTGATGACTGAGAGGGTGGTAAGTGGTAAGAAGCGGTGAGGTCAGTGTGTTGGAGCCCCTGACCCCACGAATTGATGGCATCCTCGGTAAGTTAGGACCAGTCTGGCTATTACTAGCTGTGCTCTTTTGATTTTGGCTCAGGTATGTCCTTCTTAAAATAGTTGAATAGACACTAAAATAGAAAATGGTGAAAAGCAATGCTTGTTCTGGGGCTGTTGAATTCACTCGTCATTCAGTGAGTGCAGTTTAATTAGGTTGCAAAGATTTTCAATGGTTCATGATGACACAATGGAAATGATATCTTACATCTCTCCTACCCCTGTCAGAGCAGTCCCACAAACACTGGGATGGGCTCCTGTGTTTGTTCTTAATAGCACAAAGGAAATATTCTAAGTGCTTTGTTGTCTGAAAGGCCTTATCTTGGGGAGAGAGTGTGTGTTGCCAGTCTCAAGCTGCTGAGAGGAAGCTAAGGCCTCCTGCTTATGCACAAGACCCCCAGGTCTCTGGCGAACGGAACTGCTATCGGGATGATAGCTTATGTATGTCTGGACACTGGCCAGTATGAATTGATGTCCTTTGCATCCAACAATCACAGGACTGTCTGAAACACTTAAGAGTATGTTGACAGTAGGCTCTGAGGTTGAGAGAAATACAGAATTTCTGGGAATGGGAATAGAGGGTTACTTGTTAGTGCCAAAACCAAGCAGAAGAGTAGTAAAACCTTGCCTTCAAAAAGAAAGTTTTCCATTTTAACAAAGCCATAGCACATACCCTATTGCTGTGAGCCTCACGATAAAAGGATGAGGTGGGCAGGAAAGATTTTGGAGCCCTCTTTTGACCAAGCTGGACTCAAGGTAGCCGGTGGACTTGCCCGTGGTCCTACACACCTGCGTCATGGCACAGTTTGTCGATATGCAGGAGCCTCGAGGAGAGCCTAGGAAGCAGAGTGTCACCAAGTGCAGCCCAAGGACCCTGCATCAGGACCTGCATGTTTAGAACCTCTCCCCCGTACTCGAAAGCTGGAAAGCCACTGGGTCACCAGAATGGCGTTGCTGTGGCCTGGGGAAGTGGAAAGACCAGCAACTGATATTTCCTCTCTGAGGTCTTTGTTCGCCAAAGAAAAAGGAAAAATTCCCCCTTGAGGCCAAGAGAGTGAACGAGGTGTGTTCTTTGGATGTGTGTTGAAGGAAGAGAGCATACAACAGTCTTCAAGGGGATTGAGAGACTGGGTAGAGGGCGCCCCAGTGGTTAAGAACCTGAACAAGGAAACCTGGTTTTGATCAGCCCACGCGGGGGCCTCGTCCACAAAGCAACTTGCGACTTGCCATACCCATTTCAGCCACGGAGTTTTGCCCTCGGCAGTGGCCACGAGGGGCTTCTGGGGAGGTCAAGGGAATCCTTCCTGATGTCATTCTTAAAGGTGGCACACCGTGGGTGCACTGGGTGTGCTCGGGCAGTTTGTCCAGCCTCTCAGCACTTTGGTTTCCTTGTCTGCATTGGAGAGCAGAAATGTCTTCACAGAAGTGGGCTATTTGGACTGGACTTGAAGGCTGAATAGAAGTTCCTAGGGTGGGCACAAGTGGAAGTGATATTTCCTGGATCCTTTTATTCATATATGAATTGATGGATTCACTCACTCAATGAGAATCTTTTTGATGGAGAGGTGGGGAAGGAAGTCAGATTAGAGAGAAGGAAGACTGGGTGGGGTTTCCCAGAAAGGGAGGGAGTGAATTTAGGGCAGTGCACCTTGTTAAAATGCAGATTTAGGTTCATAGGTCTGGTGTGGGTGTTTCTAACAAGCCCCTAGGTGATATTCATGCCACTGGTTCATGGACCACACTTCATGTAACCAGAGTGTAGACTATCTGCTTGACAGGTTTGGCTGTGAATGGGAGTTGAGAGACGGCTCAGAGAGACCTTTGTGTGCAAAAGTGTGAAGTGCAAAAAGAGCAGGAGGTTTTTAGGGGTGAGGATGGGGAGAGGGAGGATCACGGCAAGTACTTTTCCTTGAGGCTGTTGCATAGGGTGTAGCAGTGGCTGGGTCAGTGGTCAGAAAGAAGATGAATCTAAAACAGGCAGTTGTGGCCAGGCAGCAAAGAGGCTTGTAACACAAAGGAGCTTACTTCCCGCCATGGGCAATGAGAGCCGTAGGAATGACTTAAGGAGGGGTGGGTTGGTACCTCATAACTAATGAAGTAGAAAAAAACACTAACCACTCTTAAATTTTTTTCTTTTTAGAAAGGGTCTTTCAGATGATTTTCTGTGTACACAGAAGTATGTGACTGTAGGAATACTGTCTGTTAGTCCAACCACAAAACAAGGCCACCATCTGGTTTGTGGTCCTAGTTGTTTTGATAGGGTCTCTGACTCACAGAAAGGCAAACAGGAGTTAAATATCTGTTTGGTGACCTCCTTAAGGTTCGAATCCTTAGTGCTCACATGAGACTTTTAACCTATTAAGCTTAACAGTTTCCAGCTCAGAGGTAACAGCTAGGTTTCTTCTTGTATGCAAACTCACAGAATGGTCATGGTGGATTGGAGTGCTGTGTGGACAAGGACCCAAGGTCTCAGCATGAGGAGCGAAGAGCATGTTGAATCGATTAATGATGTCTGCCATGAGTATGGGATGGAACAGTGGCACATGTGCCACGTATTTAGCTGTCTCTGAAGGGAGGTCAGATTTCTGGTGATGAATATCCTCTCATACCTATTCCTCAGGTGAACCAGAGCCATTTCAGAGATACTCAGTGCCTTAATTTCCCTGGTTCTGGAACAGTGTTGATGACCACCTATCAGAAGGGCTTTGTGAATCTTCATACAGTTGTGAGGCTCTTGTCTACATTTACAAAGTACCAGGAAAGGCTTTCCTTTTGCATTACTCTAATATCGAGGGGTATTTTCATACTGAATAAACTATGTGTCTTAGGGCATCATTTCTATTAAATCTGAAGACAATGCTAGTAACTGGAAATAGCCATTGATTTGCTTTCTCTTGTTCTATCTCAACTCCCTAATTTATCCAGAGGAAAAAAATAAAGCCCGTGTGAAATCAACTCCTCCAGCTTTCTAAATAAACAGCGAGATCAATTCTCATTCATGAATTTGTTGGATAAATATTTGATTGTAAGGAAAAGTCAGATTAATCTTAGATGAGAATTTGACTGCTGGAAAATGATCTATGAGTTGGACTGAGTGCCCGAAGATGCAGGACGAGTGCAAAGCTGGTGCTTCCTTTGTGTTGGGGGTTGGAAGCAAATTCTGAGTTAATACAAGGCCAGACAGATGGTGCTGGGTTTGGAGCCCAAGGATGTTTCTCCTTTAAGTAGGGTTGGTTCAGCTTCATTTTAGTTTCCTTCTCGTTGAGGGTGTTGAAGGATATTAGGGACCTCAGGCGCTCAAGGAGCCTGGGAGAGAGGCTTCAGGGGAAGCTGGTTGTCACCACCGTCATCCTCATTTTCCATTCTCCTGCCATCACAACTTGGAAAGTGGATTAGTGATGTGGGGGAATTGGGGAGTGAAGAGGGAAAAGGATTAAAAGGAGTTGGTGAACCCTTTTTGGGGCTTCAGTGTGGGTGGTAGGGTTGTAGGTGTCTTGATTGTGGTGCAGTCTGGTGAATGCAAAAACGGGGCCCTGTCTGCTCTTTTCTTCTTCTCCTAAATAAGGTGAGTAAGAAACATTCCTATCCTTTCTTAACTGACAGTGTTAACTCGAGGTGTCTGGGGCTGATGCGAAATTGGCTTTGGATGCTAGATGTCTTTGCGTGCTCCTCTCAGAGGCTCTACTGGGGGAGCTGGTGATGGGATGTCCATCCTGGTAGCTCCATGTGGGGTAACTGGCCCAGCAAAGCTGCATGGGATGGTGAGGTGGGGAGAGGGGAAGGACACCTCCCCACCCCAGCCTCTGGCAGAGAAGCTGTGGCCAATGGGGTCAGGGGACCTCTGTTGAGAGTCTCAGGAGCTGAAGCCCAATAATGTCACCACAGGCTGCTACCCTACTTCCTGCAGCCTCCAGGACCCCTTTGCGTGGGCTGGACTGTCTCACTCTGGGGTGAGTCTTCCAGGATTAGCCACTGCCAGATGTGAGGGCTTGATGTCCTGCCTCGTGTGAGCAAGCCCGGCTTCCTGAAGGATTTCGCTAGAAGCATGGAACACTGAGGCCCAAAAAGGCCTTAGGGGACAACTAGTCACCTGTGTGTGGTACAAATTGAGGAAACTGAGGCACAGAGAAACTCAGTGACCTACATTACTGTGCCTTAGCAAACTTCTTGTGAATAAAAGGGGAAAATGCTATTATATTTAACAGCTTCAAGTAAGGAGCTGAACTCAAGCTGGGCCACCACGTTTGTGTTGGCCATCTTGGGTCATGATGTAGTGAGAGACCATGATGTAGAAAGAGTCCAAAGGATGAGAGTATGAAGACATGGCTTCTGGCCCTGGTTCCACGACTTGCTGTCCACCTGAGCCATTCTGAGCCTCAGTTTCCTCACATGTAAATCAGGAATACTTATATCTGTCCTTCCTACCTCACAGGATTATTGTGGAGAATCAAAGGAAAGCAGGGAATAGAAAGGTGTTTACTTGAAAACGTTATGAGAATTATCATTAAGATGTCCAAGCATTGCTTTCTTTAGCTAACATACTGGCTGTAGGTTGCTGCTCTGCTCATATCAGTCTGTGGAACTTCCAGGAAGTCCCTGACTTTCTACTATGGGGGGACTTGTTCCAGAAAACCTACATAGAAAGCTTGCTGGAGGTGAGAGAGGGGCTCAGGAAGGTGGAAGGAGGGTGGAGCAGGGTGAGGGTGAGATGGAAATAGAGGTCAAGACCAGAGGCCAAAGATGGCATCTTCTATGGTGAAGAGGTCCTCTCTGGCCCGCACCGTGAAGACAGATTGGGCCCAGGAAGCCGCAGACGTGCTCTTGTTGCATGGTGAGGTTTCACACCTATTCACTTCTTTTTTTAGTCATCCCCACATTGTTGCATAAATTGTCTTAGTACCTGCTATTTGTTCTTTTAAAAAATTAACAGCCCTGCATGGAGCAGAGGAAATGAGATAAAATCCCAAACCCCACTTCTGCCCTTCATTGTTCAGCCCAGTGCTGGTCCTTCTGTGTCTGGGACTCGCCTAAGCAGGAGTCCTGTCAAGTGCCTGGCTTTCCTAGAGCCTTCACACCAGACCCCTTTCTGTTTCTCCTTTGCTACTGTTTCAGTTATCTGTGGTGACGTAATAAATTACCCCCAGATGCAGCAAACATTTATTATGTCATAGTTTCTGTGGACCAGGAATCTGGGAATGGCTCAGCTGGGTGGTTTTGGTGCGTGTTCTCTCAGGAGGTGGTAGTCAAGATGTTGGATGGGGCTGCGGTCATCTCCAGACTTGACTGGGATTGAAAGAGTCGCTTCCAAGCTTGCTCATGTGGTGTTGGTAGGGTTGAGCTCATCTTGTGCTGTTGGATTGAGGGCCTCAGTTCCTTACTGGCTGATGACCAGAGGCCCCTCTCAGTTCCTTGCTATGTGGACCTTTCCATAGGGCTGCTCATAACATAGCAGCTGACTTTTTTAGGAGGAGGGAGAAAGAGGGAGAGAGAGAGAGAGATAGAGAGAGAGGGAAAGAGAGAGAGAGAGATGTCAAAATGGAAACACGAGTGCCTTTTTATAATTTAGCTTCCAAAGTTTCATATTGTCACTTCCTTTTTACTGTATCTGTTAAAGCAAGTCATTAAGTTCAGCCCACACTCAACAGTTGAGGAATAGCCTCTCCACCTCTTGAAAAGAGGAGGATCAAAGAATTCAACGGCATTTTAAAAAAACACCACAGCCACCTACATTACTGGCAGGTGATTATTTCCATCCTCTCCACTGTTCAGTCTGAGTTGCAGTGCTGCTCTCCTGCCTGGGCACTAGCATCTCTCCTGGATCTGGCCATTCTTGGAGAATATGCAGGGCCACTCGACCAAACTCTGGAACTGTGGGAAAAGCCTCCACTAGGACCTGCCCCGGCCTTGCAGGCAGGGCTCTGACACCTGGGACTGAAGAGCTTCAATCCAAGGTCAGAAGGAACGAACTGCTTCCAGAGACTTGATGCATCTCCTAGGGCAAGGATGGAAAGTGATGCTGGCAGGACCTAGCTTTGGCCATGGAACCTACATCAAAAAAATGACCCCTGCTATCAACGAATGGAATCAGATAAAGGCAATATTCCTAAGCCTATTTTATATGGTATTTCCAAACCTGAGCCTGATGGACAAAGCCTGTGGAAGGAGAAGCAGGTTGTGAGATAATCTACTGGTGAATTCTTCCCTCTACAACGCTGAAACCACCCAGTCATTCAGAGAACGATGAGGGTCCACTACTCTTGGGGATCACTTTACCCAGTTCTAATCAGCAATGGTTCACAGCGTAATACGTTCTCTTCAGTTCTTATCTTACTTCATCTCTCCCTTGATGGTGGTGGCCATGGACGCCATGAAGGGCTCTCTCCAGGTTCTCCTCCTTTTGTGACCATTGTCTCTGTCTTTCTCACTGAATTCTCTTCTTGATGCCCTTTCATGCTTTTAGTTCTGGTGATTACCCTCCCCCGTCCTCCCAACAAGGTCCTTTTTATTTTTCAATCTGTGGTCTCTCACTGAGTATCTCACCAAGTGCCAAGGTTTCATCTACCACCCACACCTGTTGATTTCTAAATCTATATCTCCAGCCTGGTCCTCTCTCCTGAGTATAGACCTGTATTTTCTCAGTGATGCAAGGACAGCTCCACTGAAAGTCTCATCACAACAAGTGCAATGTACCAACATGAATCTACTGTTACTCTCTGCAAGCCTGCTGTCTCCATCTCAGCTAACAGTGTTATCATCTACTCTGTGGCCCAACCTAAGAATCTCGGTGTTATTTTTAATTTTTCCCTCTTGCTCACACCAATGTCCAGGCAAGAATCATGTCCCATTGACTAATTCTACCTCTCAAATGTTTCCTACATTAATCACCACTGCTTCTAGGCTGGCCCTGGGCTAGTGCCCCCACTAGAACATAAGCTGCATAGGAGTAGGAACTTTTATCTGTGTTATTCACTGCTTGGCACTTCACACAGTGCCTGGCACATTGTAAGTGCTCAATAAAAATTTTTTGAATAAATGGATATTGTAACTGGTCATCCTGCCCTAGCCATCTCCACTAAACCCTCTGTCCTAACCACCAGAGTCATCTCTCTAAAGCATGGGTACAAGCAAATCAGGTCCCTGCTTAAAAAACTCTGAGGATTCCTCACTGCTTACAGAGTCAAATTCCAATCTGTATGCCTGTATAAGGGGCCCTTCACAATCTTTCCTCTTACCTCTTCAGCGTCATCTTTCGCCACTTCCCTTTTCTCCTGCTCTTCTTGAGCTACTCTACTTTGCCTGAATAAACCATGCACCTTAACTTTCTTGCAATTTCCTCTCCCTGTAATCCTCTTTACCCTTTTTTTCCCCTTAGGAAATTCGTCCTTCAAGGCCCAGCTCAAATGCTACCTCCTCTCAGTGGCCTTTCCCCAAGCTTCCCATTATTGATTGCTTCTCCATCTGTAAGCACTTTATTCATTCCCCTATTATAGCACTTATTACATTGTATTATAGTCATTTCAAAAGATATAACCTATAATAGTTATCTGTTGCTGTATAACAGATTACTCCAAAATGTAACAGCTTAAAACATAAATATTATCTCATAGTTTGTATTGGTCAGGAATCTAGGTGTGGTTTTGCTGAGTGCCTTTGGATCAAGATTTCCATGAAGTTGCAGTCAGATTGTCATCCAGGGCTATGGTCTCATCTGAAGGCTCGACTGAGAGAGGATCCTGTTCCAAGCTCACTCGCATGGTTTTTAGCAGGATTCATTTCCTCCCAGGAAGTTGGACTGAGACCTTTCCAAGGACATCTCACAACACAGCAACTGACTTCCCTTAGAGCAAATGAGTGAGAAAGCACAAGACAGAGTGCCAAAGATGAAAGCCACAGTCTTTTTATAACTTAATATTAGGAGTGACATCCTATCACTTCTGTCATATTCTACTTGCTAGAGATGAGTCAGTTAAGTCCAGCCTACCCTCAAGGGGAGAGAATTACACAAGCTTATGAATACCAAGAGATGGGGATCATTGGTGGTCATCTCAGAGGCTGCCTATCACACCTCCTAAACCTGAACTCCTCAAGGCAGGATCCACGCCTCATTCATCTTTGAAACTTCAGCACCTAGTATAGCTCCTGGCAGTTGTAGGTGCTCATTGAATTTGGTCAAATTCAATAGAATTATTTTTCTATAAGAACCTGATCACAATAAAGTAAATCACAAAGTCAGAAGAACCCTCAAAATTAGAATTAAAAATGATTTAAAAGATAAAATGAAAGACAAAGTGTTTAAGTGTCATGGACACACTGTCAGTCCTCTATTTCTAGGCACTTCTATGATTGCTTCCCAGTAGCACATAGGAAAGGCCAGAAAAGCAAGAAAGCATCATTTTTCTTTTGACTTGGTACAACTCTGAAATATTTTTGAAAGAAAAAAATGGAATACCATCGCAAAGCTCCTCAGACAACTCGAGAACTTAGACCACCCGTGAGTCCATCTTCCAATTCATGGAAGATCAGCAGTTGGAGGATCACAGACAATCAAGTGTTGACTAATCACTGCTCTTTTCCACCAGCTATCTATCAATTATACCATAAAATCCTTCCAGACAGAAGATTGCAGGGTCTCCAATCTGAGCAACAATTTCTTCTTCGGGCTCACTTTTCCAAAGAAAACCCAAAGCCTTTAGCCAGCGCCCATGGCTAGATGCTCATGATGTCCAGAGAGGCCTGATATGCACAGCCAACGTCAGGGATTCACATCCAATATTGATGTTGGGCTCTGGACAACGATTCAGTCAGGGCTCCATGCACTGCTGTGGGACAAGCATCACTTTGGCAGATGGTTGCCTCCAATCTACAGTTCCAACTAAAGATTTAGAAGGAGACTTAACCTGTGTTGCCTCATGTTGGTGACCCTCTCCTTCCATTCCTGCCTGGCAATATCTGCCCACTGTCACACAAACAGCTCAATATTGCTCATGATGAAACCTTACCCAAGGCCTCTGCTGGCTGCAGACTCATTGACCACCCATCTGTACAGGCCCAGTGTTTTGCATGGGGGTGAGTGGTGTGGTTGATGAAAAGTGCTTTTGGTTTCTAGATTTCTTGTGCTTTCTGTCGTGGTATTGGACTAGGAGTGGGCTAGTTCAGTGGAATATTTGCCAGAAATTCTAGCAGAACTAACTGGTTACTTTAATTTCCTTCTTAGTTTCTTTCACATTGAGTGTCAGCTGGCAAAATTTAGAAGGCTTGTTTATTTCACCAACCAAATGGGCAACTTGGGATCACGAATATCTCTAAAAATAGTGTTTATAGGTGGCATAGACAGAGCCACAGCTTCATGGATAACAGGTTCCTATCATTTCATTTAATATATTGGAAAACTAAGGCCTGTGAGGCAAAGTGACTTTTCTCAGGGACTCAGATGCTGCATCATATATCAAATTGTGGTACTTGCTCCATGAGGGCAGGTTTTGGTTTTCCCCACTCCTGTATCCCCAGTGCCTAGAACACTGCTGGCCACATTTATTTATTCAAAAAATACGGTTGAGGGAATGAGTAAGTGAATAAATTATCCTTGGTACTCAGCTGCAGTGACTAATTAGGGGCACTGGGATCATTACGGTGGTTCTTGACATCTTTCTGGTACCTTGGCCCCAACCTGGGATAGTCAGGTAAGTTATATAAAACCAGGTCAAGGCTGTCCCATCCCCTTATTTCACTTTAAGAGGACCAACTGAAATGCCCTCAGGTTTATATATGAGACTACTCAGACCACACTTGACCATGAAAACTTGGGGAATTTCTAGGGCCATTTGAGAATGGAGCCATGAGCCCTTAGTGATTTAGCCCATTAAAAGTGCTCCTAATGTTCTTGCATGAATGGCTTCCTATGATTATTGATGATAATGATTGAAGCAACAATCCCTGTGGCTTGTCTCCTGTGTGACACCTGGGTGCCCGCGAGTGTGACAGTTTTGAGGGGGGATAAACAGACCCCTAAGATGGGTCAGACTTGCTGATGGTAAAGTGTTTTAGCCAAGCAAAAGGCAGCCATGGCATACACCATCATTTATTTTGAATGCGTTTTTGTCTGTATGGTCTTTATCCTTTCTACTCTCTTTCTCTTCTTTGTCTTCTTCGAAGTACATTAAAATGGTGAGAAAAAAGGGACCCATGCAGGTGCCTCTGGAGTGCCATTGTGGTCCTTGATTTGTAGATGTCTTAGTGTTAGAAGAACATCTGGGGCAGATGGGAGGTAAGCCTGTAGATCATTGTAGAAGGTTTGCAAATCAGGGCTGGAGAAGTAATCCATGTGGGGAAGCAGTGCCCGGATAACAGGCTTGTCACAATGTATGTGCACAGAGTTCAAATTCTTGATGGCTCAGAATTGGTTCCTCCCTTTGCAGATTAAGTATAATAACTCAGAGCCTCATTCCTTCTTCCACCTGACAAACTGGGTCTCAAAGTGGAGGAGGTTAGAAAGAGGAAGATAAGGAGAGAAAGAGAGAAAGGGAGGAAGGGAGAGACAGAGACAGAGAGAGACAGAGAAGGAGAGAGGGAGAGAGAGGATAAGTGAAAATGAATGGATCTGATGGAGTGAGATGGCTTCCTAAAGTGAGCTAGTAATATTTGTTTCTCCGCAAATTACTCTTTAACATGGGTGATTCAGATTTGACTGCATTGTGCATAAATTCTTTAGCTAAAGCTTCTTATATATTTTTGCAATATGTAAATATTAGAAATTGTATGTGTGTATGAATATAGAGAACCGCTAGAAATTTGAGCCAAATTATTTTCTAATGAATGCCTATGGAGTCTTGTTTTTGGTGCTTTTTCAGATTGGAATCGATCTTACATATTTTATATAATATGATTTCTAATAAACCAGGCATCAGACCAAGGAGTGCAATTTGAATTTTGCAGTTACTTGCCTGAGAACCATGGATATTTAGGTTTTCCTTTCCTGAGAAATTAGTTTTTAAGAGATCAACACTGATGAATAAGGTACTAAAATAAAATTGGGTGTTTATAATTTCACAATGAATAAATAATAGACCATGCTGGTTCCACAGTTATTTGTATCTATTTTATTTATGTTTTCAGCACATACCTAGCGAGATAATTTTTTTTCTGGAGCTCTAATTTAATCAGTGATGTGGCTTAGCCTAGTCCAAATTAAATATTGGCAATAATGTAATGAAAAACTCTTTTAATAAGGATCATAATGTAAGAGACACATGTCATAGCCATTTGTAGATTTCTTTTTGCCCAGGGTTTGTTGAAAATGAACTGTGTTTCTCTCACTGTGCTGAGTATCTACAGAGTGACACTGACTGGTTGATGGCTCTGTTAGCTTCTAAGTCACAGTTGTAATGTGAACTCAATCAACAAGGTATATTTAGATATTTTTGTCCCTAAAAGGTTGGAAATATCCATGTGTGTGGGCAGTTGTGTATGAGCATGTGTGGAAGTAGGCAGCTGTAAATATAAAACGAACACTGGTTTTGCCTGGATATTTATCTGTGTGCCTTCTCACTCGAATACCACGAACTCCTGTTTGCTGTCCTGAACATTGCCAGCGTCTATGCACATGGGTTCTGGAAAGCCATGACATGTATCCTTCGCATGGCAAGGGGGCAGTCCCTGCTTTCAGATGCCTGCCTTCTCTTTTTCACTGAGTTCAGTAGACTGCAATTTCATACATACCAACCTCATGAACAATCTTCTTTCTGCGAAGCGTCTCACATCCCGCTGGTTTCCCTTTTCTACCCAGCTGCTGAAATAGCACCCCAAAGCCAAATCTCCGTTGTCTGAAAGCCCTGTCCAGAAGTTAGGTCTCTGCACATGGTGGCCATGGGTTATATTTCCTGTTTCAACTTGTAGGGAAGATTGAGGTCCGTTTTGGAAGGGGTTAGGGCTGGATTAAGAATGTATCTTTACACCAAGTTCACCACTGGACCAACTGAACAAACGGGCAGAAGATTTATTGAACCCTCCTAATAGAACAAATTTGGAGGAACACTCAGGAAGGACTTGGTTTTTAATGATCTGGCTGGGATGAATCATGCACACCACGCCACTTTCTAAATCCATTTTGGTAATTGAAATCTTATAAATGTCCTGTTGAATCATCTCACCCAGGGGACCCAGAAAGTGTTGTTTCCCCTGCACTCCATTGGGCCATTTAAATAGCAATGCAGGTATTCCTCGCTTTAAGAAAACTGGATATATGGAAAATCTAGATTTCCAAGCAAGCACATTAGAGAATGATGGTTAATTTTACAAAAGAGATTAAGACAGGAATCTTTAAGTAGTGGGTGGCCATAAGTAAATTGCTTTACTGCCAATGTGCCTCTTTATTTTCTACCACCCTTGAATTGGAAAGACTATTATCCACTTACTTCCAAGGATTTTAGAAATTAGTTCTGGGCAAAAATAAGGAGTTCTAGCAGTAAAACTTAGATATGGGCTTCTAGCACTTTCCTTAGCAACTTTTCCTTTTGTCCAACAGTATGCTTGATTCCAGTCATTTCCATGGTAGATAAGAAGTCTTATCCCTATAGTTTTATCTGGGAAATGACTTTTCCTGTTTGTAGAGAAAGGCAGCAGACAGGCAACCTGTTCTGGTGGCACAGAAAGGAGGACTTAGTTCTGGGCCTAGTTTTTGCACCTGCTAATGGCAGCTTGGGTGACTTAACTCTTTGTGTCTCACCCTCCCCAGCTGAGAAGTTGCATCCCCTCCTTTCCTCTCCCACTTGAGTCTGAATTCTGAGCTGAAGGAGCTCTGTAGCCAGAGCTGAGGCTAATCTTAGTCCTACATTTTACCTGGGGTGGAGGCTGTGTGAGCTTCGTTCCCTTCCTTTGGGTGTGAAGGTCTTTGGGGGGAGGCTGGTGACTTTCTCAAAACCGGAACACAGAGAAAGCCCATGGGATTTTTTGAGACACTTCCAACAGGATTTTCTCAAGCCCACTTGCTACTGTTCACTGGTCCAAAGCTATCCCAGAAAATGTCTTCAGAGCTCAGCACAGTGGTCGAGAGGTCTTGAAAAGAGAGTTGGCTCTCAGTAAATATTTAGGGAGTGTTGTCGGCTTCATGAAGCACGCAACCCCCCCCCCCCCCAACCCTGGAGGCATCCAGAGGCACAGCTGGCTGTGGAGTTCCATGTCACGCTCTGGAATGTCCTGACCTTCCTTCCCAGGGAAGGTGACACTGATGAGGGTATTATTATTAGTAGGGCAGCTTCTGCTCAGCTCTGTCAGCACACGCTCATTCAGGGTCCTTATCGAGCACTGACAAACTCATGAACCTTTGGCAGTCAACACAGCTGACCACCCTCTCCTTCCTGAAAGCTCTTCTCTGGGCCACTGTGACCCGTACTTGCACGGTTTGCGTCTTACCTCTCTCCAGCCATCCTTCCAGTTTCCTCTGTTGGTCCTTTCTTTTGATCTTCAAATAGTTGAGTTACTCAAAGCTCAGTCCTCGACTTTTTTCTCTCTTCTTTCCTCTTCCTTTCTCTTTTTTCCCTTTTCCTAGATAATTTCATTAACTCTCATGGTTTCAATGACCACCTATTTAGCAAAAGCTGCTAAATTTATATGTCTAGTTCATATTTCTTTTGAACTCTAAACCCCTATATTCGACCATCCGCTTGACATTTCCACCCAAAGTGTCACAGACTTCCCAAATTCAACATGCTCAAAAGAGGGTACTCCTCCCCCTCCTCCATTCGGTCCCTGTATGCTTTCTGTAGTCTTCCTCATTTGAGTAAGTTTCACTGCAACCCACCTAGTTTCTTAGGTCGGAATCTTGAGACTATTTCTCATCATCTCTTTCCCACACTCCCAATGCTCAAATAATGGTCAAGTCCTGTCAATGATTTCTTTAATATTTCTCCAATCTCCACCTCCACCATCCTTGTCTCTCTCCTAACAGCAGCATCCGCCTCCAAACTAGTTTCCTGGCAACAATTCTTACATCTCTACATTCCCTCTGCCCGCCTCCCCCCAGTTCTTTCCTTAGACAGTAGCTCCTTCCTTCCTTCCTTCATTCCGTCCTTCCTTCCTTCTTTCCTTCCTTCCTTCCTCTTTTCCTTTCCTTTCCTTTCTTTTCGTTTCCTTTCCCTTCCTTTCCCTTCTTCCCTCCCTCCCTCCCTCCCTTTCCTTCCCTCCTTTTTGATGACTTAAATTTTTCTTTGTGTTTTCCGTATTTAAAAAGACCCTTTCAACTTTTTATATTGAAATAATTATAGCTTCATAGAAAGTTACAAAATATATTACGGAGAGGTGCCATGCGCTCTTCACCCAGTTTCCCCCAATGTAACATCTTCCGTAACCATAGTACACTCTCAGAACCAGGCAATTGACACGATGCAATCGCAGACCTTATCCATATGTTATTGGTTTTACATTCACACACATGTGTGTTTATGCATGTATGTGTATAGTTCTATGCAATCTTATCAATACGTAACTCACTGCAATCAAGGTTCAGAACTGCTTCACCACCCAAAGGTCCCTCGTGCTGAAGGAATGCTCCTTTAAAAACACAAGGCAATTCAGTCACTGCCTTGCTCAAAATGCTTTAATGATTTTAAAGCCCCAAATTCTTAAATGAGGGCCACATGTGCCCACGTAACTTGGCTGTAGCTACCTCTCTGGGCACTTCTTGCCCTCCTCCTTTTGCTCGCCAAGCCTCTGCCTACTGGCCTTTCCCTTCTGTTGAATTTGCCAAGCTCCTCCACTGCTCAGAGCCTCTCCACGTGCTGTTCTCCTCACGTGGAATCCTCTCCCTCGCCCACTCAGCTAACTCCTCCTCATCTGCCAGGTATCAGCTTAAAGATCTTTCTCAGGGAAGGTTTCCTTGACATCTCAGACTAGATTCGATTCTCTTGTGATTTTTCAATGCCAATTATGGTTTTTCTTTACAGTACTTACACAATTATAGGTAAATAGGTATGTGGGTAGTTTATTAATTTGAGTTCTCTCTGACCAGACTAGAGGGATTTGGGGGTGGGGGTCTTGCTCACCACTGTATCTTTTCTGTCTAGTGTCATGGCTGGCCTAGCAGGTGTTCAATAAACCCTAGTTCATGAACAATTACTGTAAGCTGGCTGGTTGTGGCTGGGTGTGCCCTAAGGCCATGGAACAGGGCAACATCAACCTGCTGTTCTAGGTATATGCTCCATGAATTCATCTTCAACCTTCCCAGGTGTCCTGAGAACCTGGGCATCTGTGGCCCAGAACACCCAGAATCTCAAACTGGTATTTTCTCTCCTATTCCCATCCCAGTGTTCTGTGTGAGAGATCAGAATAGGGAACAACCCTGGCTAGTGTTCTTAGACAGATCTTTGAGATGCTGTCAGGAATATCAGCTGGATGTGCATCCAGGATTTTAACGTAAGGCTTTGCTCTCCCCAGGGTCATTGGCATGGTGTCACTTTGAGAGGGTTATTCAGAGCTGTGAGGGTTTCTAAGTTGCATGGCTCCTGAGAAGTCCTAGAAATGCTTTTAGATCAGTCCCCTCCTCAATGCTCCCACCTGCTATTTGCTAGGTGTCCCCAACTCCCCTCACCATGAGTCATTCTGTCCCCACTCTCACTCTCAGAGATAACTCAGTGTGGTTTGCATTGGTGGCGGCCCAGATCTGAAGGGTCCTTATATTGACTGAATAGACAGTATTTCCCCCAAAGGACAATGATAGAACTCTGTGAGAGTTTGGAAAAGAAGAAATGGGGGCCTCTTGCTGGGATGTGGCTTTGCCCAGGAGTGGTGGTACCGCGTGGGATCTTGACTGTCTGTGGGGGACACTGGGTTGGACGCTATGTTGGTTGCCCCTAATTGGTGCCCCGTCTATGCTATCCTTCCTTTTTTTTTTTTTTTTTTTTTTTTTGCTATGCTATCCTTCTTTAGAAGCTCACAATCCCTCACGTGAAAGAGGCGACACATGCACTATATGGTGGATTTGGCAGAATTGGGAGAAGGGTGAACCCCTAGCAATAGGCAAAACTGTCAATTCTTCTGTGAGAGAGTCAGTATAGGGCTTTGCCCAGGGTGTCTGGGCAGATTCCTGTCTGATTCACAGCCCTGGGAAACCTGGGGACATCATCCAAGTTTCCCTTCCCGGCCAAATAGGAGGTCAAGGTCTTCACACTGTACGGCTCACAGTCGTCCTGCTGCCGGTGTCTCTCTTTTGGGTGGGCAGTGGCTGAGAGCAGAGCCCAGCTCTGCAGGCCAAGCCTCCGGTGTAGGTCTGCTGGGGCTGGGTCCTCTAAGGTCACATTAATGTCCCTCCCTGCTCTTACTATTGGCTTGGCTAACGTGATACATAGGATGGAGAGAAGAGTTGGAGCCCGTGATGAGTCCTTTCAGGGTAGACCTGGCTGTTGTGTGCCCTGGCAGTGACGCTGCACTTCTTCGCCCTCCCTGCCAGGCTGCTTCCCTCCACAGGGCCTGTTACTGTGCAGGGCGTGGACTTCTGCGTGTCCCCTGGGCGTTGGCATGGACACCTTAGGTAGCAGTGTAGTGCCTCCCAGTGCCCCCCGAGCTCTGTCCCCGGGAGCCTCACATGCTCCCTCTGATCTCCTCCCCGGTGCCCTAAGGCAGTGTGCACAGCTTTGCAGGCCAGAAGGCTCAGCTGCAAATAGCCCATATGTGTTACCTCCCACCACAATTGATGCCGGGGAGATAATGCTGCTGACTCTCATGGTGTCGCTTTGTGCTGTGCGATTTCCTTTCTCTTTCTCTCTGATCACCACTTTCTGTCCTCATCAACTAGTTACATCTCTGGGGGAACATGGCTCTTAGGGCAAGAGGACTTGGATGACATCTCTCCCCAGCAAAAGGCTTAATACCTATTTCTCTCTTTGGGCATTGATCTGATGTAACTGTGGGTGGTGGTGAGGATGGTGGGTAGGGTTCCAACCAGGCTCCCACTTTACTCCCCAACCCGTGCTACCCCACCCTCCCTCCAAGTCGGCCATGATGTTGTGGCATTGAGGGGTAACAGGTCAGACCCTCTGGCCCTAATGCTGCCATTTCTGCTTCCTCCAGGTCACCCCACCTGCCTGCAATTCACCCTGAACATGACCGAGGCTGTCAAGACCTACAAGTGGCAGTGCATAGAGTGCAAATCCTGCATCCTCTGTGGGACCTCGGAGAATGATGTGAGTGTGGGGCTTCCCGCGTGGGAGGGAGAAAGACAAGGAGCTGGGAGTCCTTTGAGGATTGGAGAGGAAGGCAGGATTCTCATCACTGGACTCCTGGGGAAAATATCCATCAGGACCTCCTTCTTGACTTTTGCCCCGAGGACCCTTGGGACCCTTGTGCTACAGGGACCTTGGGTATTCTTCGTGCCTGTGGAGAGAGGTGCAGGAGGTGATGGCCAGAGGCTGCCTTGCTGGCCGTTAGCCCTCAAGGGTTCATTGATAGACAATGGTGCGCACTGCTTAACGGTTGGGATGTGCTTGGCTCTTTACATCACATTCTGGAGTGTGTCATCTCACTTGGTCTAAATGTTAAGTATAATAGATGCAGAATTTAAAAAACCCACATTTTGTTATGGACAATTTCAAACATATACAAAGACAGAGAAAATAGTGAAACTGATGTACCCCCATCACTAGCTTCAACAATGATCAATACATGTCCAATCCTGTTTTGTAAATATTGCCACCTCTTTCTCCATGATATTATAGTCCTAGTCATAATATCATTTCACCTGTAAATACCATATATGTCTAAAAAAAATAAGGACTTATGTTTTACAGATTGTGAATATGTTTATTTTCAAGTTGAAAAAAAAAGATAAGGACTTACTTATTAACAAAAATAACCAAAATATTAACAATAATATTAAAAAAATCAATAATTCCTTAATATAATGAAACATCCAGTCAACATTCCTATTGCCTCAATTGTCTTAAACATTGTGTTAATTATCTTAAATTGTTTTAAAATGTTTTTATTTACTATTTATTTGAATTGTGATTCAAATAAGACTCATACATTGCAATTAGTTGATATGTCTTTAAAGTTTCTTAATATATAGGGTTTCCTTCTATTTTGATCTTTTTTCCCCCTTGATTTTTTGGTTGAAGAAATCAGTTTATTTGTTCAATAGAGTTTCCCATGACTGTATTTTACTAACTGCATCCCTGTGGTGGTGTTTGACATTTTCCTCTGTCTCTTGTATTTCTTGTACATTGATGCTTAGAGCTAGAGGCTTGATCACATCCAGATTCTCTTTCTTTTTCTCTGTCTCTTTCTGTCTCTGTCTCTAAAATATATAAATAGCAAGACTACTTCATAAATAGTGAGGTATACTTTCATCAGGAGGTATGTAGTACCTGGTGTCTCTCTTTTCATGATGGTAGCATCTTTGACCACACTGACTATTTCATTAGGGGTTGCAAATAGTGATGTTCTTATTCCATAATTTATTCTTTGTTTATTAGCTGGAATAATTCTATAAAGAGAAACTTTTCCAACCTTATATTTGGTTACCTTCATGTATAGATTATATAGAAAAGGCAGGATAAATACTAGATTCTTTCCCTTTATTTATCAGTTTTCAAAATAATGGGTGGATTCAACACGTATTCATGATCAAACCCTCAAGAAAATAGAAACTGTGGGATATTTTCTTAACATGATAAACTTTTTATACCTTAGAACTAAAGCCATTGTCTTATTTAATGGAGAAATACTAGAGGCATTTCTGCTAAGATCAGGAACCAGGCAAGGATGCCCACTATCTCTATTACTATTCATAATTTTTCTAGAGATATTAGCTAATGCAATTAGACAAGAGAAAAAAATAAGTATAAGAATGGCAACAAAGTAGAAAGTTTTTCTGTATTTCATAACTTTAATAGTATATCTGGGAAAGTCTAGAAAATCAATAATAAAGCTAACCCAAACATTAAAGGTAGCAGGATATAAAATTACCATACAAAAATTAATAGCTTTCATATGCACAAATAATAACCAGTTAGAGGACATTATGGTAGAGAAACTCCACTTATAGTAGCAACAAATAAGAAATATTTAGAAATATACTTAACAGTAAGTACGTAAAACCTAAATGAAGAAAAGTTTTAAATGCTTTTGAAAAGACATAGAAATAGACTTGAACAAATGAAAAGACATTGTGTGATCTTGGATAGAATGACTCAACATTGTAAAGATCTCAGTTCTTCCTAAGTTAATTTACAAATTTGATTCAAACCCAATAAAAGCATCAACATGCTTTTTAATGGAACTAGACAAGTTGATACTAAAGTTCATATGGAAAAACAAACATGCAAGAATAGCCAAGGAAACACTGAAAAACAACAAATTATGGAGGGAGTCTAGCCCTGCTAGATATTAAAACATACTGTAATGCCTCTGAAATTAAAAGAGTATGGACAAAAAGACCAGTGGAATGGAATAGAAATCCCACAAATCGACCCAACTACATACAGACATTTAGTATAAAATAAAGGTTGTATCTAAAATTACTGGATCAAAGATGGACATTTTCATGAACAGTGCTGGGACAACAGGGTAACCATTTGGGAAAAGATAAAATTAGGTCCATATCTCATGTAATATGTAAGAGCAGCCTTCAAGTGGACTGGGGATATAAATATAAAAAATAAAACCATACTAGTAATAGAAGAAAACATGGGTGAATTTCTCTTTAAATATAAGGAAAGATTTTCTGTGACTCAAAATTTGGAAGGAATAAAAGAAAAGGCTGACAAATCTGACCACATAAACATTTGCATAGTAAAAACCACAATAAAGTAAAAAGACAACTGACAAAATGGGAGAAAATATTTGCATCGTATACCACAGATGAAGGTGGCAATATATAAAGAACTCTTAAAATTTGAGGGACAAGGGACCATAAACCTGATAGAAAATGGGAAAAAGATATGAAAAACAGTTCACAAAAGATATAAAAATGACCCTTAAATATTTGCAAAAAAAAAAAAATGTTTGAATGCATTCATAATTAAAGAAATTGAAATGTAAACAAAACTGAGATATCATTTCTTACCCATAAGATTGGGGAAAAAAAGTATGGCAGTGCAAAAAATTATGACAGTGCATTCTGTTGATGAAGTTTTGGGAAAGGTGGCACCGTTATATACTGTCAGTGGGAATATAAAGTGGTACAACCCTTCTGGAGGGAAATTTAGCAATACCTAACACAGCTACTGTGCACTTAACTTTTGACTCAGCTATCTCACCTATAGGAATCTACCCTAAAGATATACCCACAGCTCTATGAAAATACATATGCGTAAGGTTATTCATGGTCACACTGCTTATAATTAGAAAATATTGGAAATGACCTAAATACTTATACACAAAATGGTTGAATAAAGGATGGCATAATGAAGTACTCGGCAGCTGTAAAACAACAACAACACGATGTCGATCTTTATGAATGAATATGGAGTGATTTCCAGAATATATTGTTAAATAAAAAAGCACAGTAAAAATGATATCTACAGTAAGCTGCCATTCTTGCAAGAAAGGCATAAGAAAATATACATGTATCTATTTACTTGTGTGAAAGAAATACAGGAAGGATAAGCAAAAAACTAAAGAGATTGGTTATCTACAGGGTAGGTGGGAATGGGGTAGAAAGAATGGGGAAATGGGGGTGGGATAGTAGGGATGGGGGGTAACACTTCTCTGAAAATGCCTTTTTGTATAGCTCTGACTCTTTGAACCGAGGTATTGTTTCACATACCCTCAAGATAAATACTGAAATTCAACCAGGATGTGGGGGAAGCGAAAATGGAATATGAACAGTAACAAATGAACTTAACTATAATATAAATAGTAACATGGCCATACTGAAGGGTAGGGAAGGAAAAAATTAACCTAGATAACTTTGGAAAGTAGTATTTGACTGTGTATTTTAAGGCTAAAGACAGAAATGACTATACACATATTATATGCTAGTTAGTAAATTTGTTTCTCACAGGCATGTGAGTTAGTCATTCTGAAACTACTTGATGTGTCTGCAGGTCTGAACTGATACCTATATATTGTGAATAATGAGAGCCAGGTTTCCCAATGTCAGAGAAAGAAAAATCAAATAAAGGGGGAAGGCTAGACTGAACCCTGTGGTCCTGGGTTGGAATAGGGGGTATCAGTATGAATTTATGCTTTTAAATGTAATATATTTTGTTTATATATTATATATCTATAACTATTTATATGTACACACACATGTGGATAAATACAGAAGTAAATATAGATGTGCACCTACACGTACACTTATTTCCTAACTGTCGTAAGGGCCTAGAAGCAATGGCAGCCCAGAAGCAATGAGGACCCACAGCACCCAGATATTGGTTTCTAAATACGATTCTCCAGTAAAAGGAGCCAGGGGTTCTTGGAGAAATGGCTGGAGCTGGGAAAATGTAAGAGGATGCCGGAGCCTCCTGCGGTACTAGAAAGTAAGGAGGAGCTAAAAAATTGGTCAAGGACACAGGAGCCAACTTGAAGGAGTTCCTAATGGCCCAATCTGGGACAATTTGAGCAACAAAGTAAATAATGATAGTATTGGATTATAACCCAAAGACAAAATAAATATTCATATTAACATTTTAAAAATTGAATAAGTGAATGAATTAATGAATGAATGGGGAAGAGGTAAACTCTTCCTTAGAGCAGGATTACAATTAATAAATGTAGAGGGAAGAGGGAAATCACCAATAGGCAAACATCATGGTATGGTTGTTATAAGCAAGAATCATCAATTGATGCTAAAATTAGCGGGCAAAAGTATGGTGAGAAGCAGAATATTTGCTTGATCTCAAAGTATCTCCCCCACCCGATTACTTATTAATATGTTACAAAGGGAAAAACCGTAAATTTACAGTGGAAAAACTACACTACAGGTACTATACTACCTTAACTATATGGTCAGAGTAACATTACTAGTAATAAGATACATTGGTATCCGTGCCCCCTGATAAGATGCACTGAGAAGATCTCCTCTTATGGAAAAAAGACCAGACAAACTCAAACTGAGTGACATTCTACAAAATCACTGGCCTGGACTCTTCGAAAGTGTCAAAGTCATGAAAGACAAAGAAACCAAGCAACTGTCACAGATTCAAGGGCAGTAAGAATACCTAACAACTAAATGGAATGTAGGATCCTGAATTGAATCCTGGGGAAAGGACGTAAGTGGGAAAAAAACTGGTGAAATTCAAATGAGGTGAGGTCTGCAGATTAGTCAATAGTGTCATGCTAATGGCAATGGTGATTCCCTGCTTTTCATGATTGTACTATGGTAATGTAAGATGTTAACTTTAGGGGAAGCTCAGTAAAGTGTGCGCAGAAACTCTATCATTTTTGCAAATTTTCTCTAAGACTAAAATTATTTCAATATAATAAATTAAAAAATGATGGGATGTTTCCCTGGCATCTAACAAAAGTGACAAAGTTTTTAAAAAATAGTATCTTTATGGACTCAAGGATTTATACATACTTGATTTATTTCAATCCATTACAGTTAAAATTGTCCCATCTTTGGGACTGTGTTCCCACTTTTATTCCAGTGGGAACACAGTTTGGATCCTGAGTCCTTTTGACATGATCTCAGTAGTATTTGTTTTTTGTTTTTTTAATATTTATTTATTTTTTGGCTGTGTCAGGTCTTAGTTGCGGCACACGGGATCTTTTGTTGCAGCGCGCAGGCTCTTTGTTGAGGTACAGGGGCTCCAGAGAGAGCGGGCTCAGTAATTGTGGCGTGCAGGCTCAGTTGCCCCACGGCATGTGGGATCTTAGTTCCCTGACCAGGGATTGAACTGGCGTCCTCTGCATTGCAAGACGGATTCTTAACTGCTGGACCACCAGGGAAGTCCCTATCTCAGTAGTATTTGTTTCCTTGCTTTCCAATATGTAACGATACTTATACATTTCATGCTCCAGACCTGGAATCAGCCATTTCTCCAAGGACTCCTGGTTCCTTTTAGTGGGGCAATGGTCTTTAGAAGATATAATATGGGTGATGGGGTGCTAAGTTTTACTGCATTAGTCATTGTTTGGGGGCATTTTCAATGGAGAGAGCTAGGAAATAGGATTTGCTTGTTTTAAAGATAAAATACACTGTGAATTTACACTGATACTTCCAATTCATTGCCAGAACTAATTATAGGGTTTTTACTTAACCTTATCACTCTTACATCTGTATTTTCTTTTAACCATGTCAAAATTTTTGCTTCTCATTACCAACATGAGCACTCATTTGATACTCACATAGAATATCAATTCCACTATTAACAACAATAATATGATTGCTGAAAAGAAATATATATATGTATGTATGTGTATATGCATATTTGCATTTGTTTTTGTCCTTAAAATATATTTGACTGAGGAGGTACAGTCAGACTACTTGTTTCCAAGTCACTTGGAATAGTTTCTTTCTGTGTGGTTATGCCACCAACTAGTACATGATTAGATTCATTTGTTTCATTTTTCTTTCTTTTTTTTTTTTTTTTAGTGACAGTTACCATGTGAATTTTGCTTTATGACCATGTAAAATATTTACTGGCTCCAGAATCAAATTTTTAAAATAAACAGTATGTTCAAAGAAATCTAGCTTCTATCCCTACCTCTTTTACACTCTGCTTATAGGACCGTTTTGAAAAATTATGGTTTATCTTTCTATTCTGTTAAATGGAAACATGTGTATGTGCACATGAATCCATAAGAAAGTGGATGCATTTTCTTAGAAAATGGTAGAAAGATATACCTGTTTTCTTTACTTTGCTTTTTCACGGAATATCCTGGAGGTTACTCCACAGCAATGTATAGACATAATCTTAACTCCTTCCTACAGTTGCATAGCTCTTCATTAGTTTATTCAACCAGTCCTTTATTTTTTTTTTTTTTATTTAATTAATTAATTTATTTATTTTTGGCTGTGCTGGGTCTTCGGTTCGTGCGAGGGCTTTCTCTAGTTGCGGCAAGTGGGGGCCACTCTTCATCGCGGTGCGGGGACCGCTCTTCATCGCGGTGCGCGGGCCTTTCACTATCGCGGCCCCTCCCGTTGCGGGGCACAGGCTCCAGACGCGCAGGCTCAGCAGCCGTGGCTCACGGGCCCAGCCGCTCCGCGGCACGCGGGATCCTCCCAGACCAGGGCCCGAACCCGTGTCCCCTGCATTAGCAGGCAGACTCTCAACCACTGCGCCACCAGGGAAGCCCATCAACCAGTCCTTTATTGATGGACATTAGGGTTGATTCTGGTCTTTGGCCTTACAAATAGTGTTAATGTAGAGGTTTTCTGTTGACTTGGCAGAACCTTAGGGGAGGAATCAAGGAGTGAGCCTGCTGGGGCAATAGGGGGTTCCTCTCACATAGCCAGGGATTTACCCTGCACATCCCAGAAAGGGATTCCCGTTCTACTGGAACTGTAGCCATAGGTGAATTCTGGTTCTTGAATACTTGGGAGTAAGATGTCCTTAAATTGTGTTTCTCATGGGGGTCCACATGAGCTGGGGTTTTTTTGGTGGTTTTGGCTGGCAATTATCTGAGAAGCAAATGGAAAAGAAGAGAATATGGTGCTAGACAATGATCAACCCATGAAAGAGACATTTAAACCCACAGAGCCTTGGTCTCCTTTTGGGAAAGTCCAATCCAGGATATTCTACCTCCTTGTATTTCTCGTGTCAGCACTAGAGTAGGAGTTATCAATGTATTTCAGATATTAATAATACTGTTTCTCACAAGTCTCTCCCTGTTTTCTGTCCCTATCCTAACTGGTTTCTCCTTGTATTATCCCTAAATCATATTGTCATTTAGCTTATTTCAGCTCCAACAATAATGGTGTAACTCTTTTGGAATAAACCACACTGTTCTGGTTTTCATCCTACCTTTCTGACTGCTGTTTCTTAGTCTCTTTCTTCTCTGCCTGGGCCTTAGCTTTGGTGTTCCCCAAGCATCTATTCTTGGCCTTCTCCTCGGTAACTTTTTTGAGTCCTTGATTTTTCCGAAAATTCAACGAAAGCTATGGATTTACCCTTTGCTCAGAAAAATGTACCTCTGTACCTATACACAGAGTTGTGCATATAATTTCAAGGAGTTCATGAACACCCCTCTATGAGCACAAGTTCAAAGACATCTGCTCTCACGTATTCTGGGCTTCCCTTCCCAGGACCTCCAGTGCCATCTCATCACCAGTGACTCCCCAGTCCATGTCTTACGCCCAGGCCTCTCTCCTGACCTCTAGCTTCCTCCAGGCACCCTCACCAGGTGATCTGTAGACCTACAGATCATGTTCATAGCTGAGGCTGCCTTCTGCCTCCCACAGGTCTGCTCCTCTGCCCCCGCCTTAGTGGATGGCTACATCGTTTGGCTTGCCGACCAAGCCACCACCTAGAAGACATTCTTGATTTCTTCCTTATCACTCTCTACATCTAATCAATGACTCTCAGATGGAAGCAAGCCCCTTTTCTCTCCCCCAAGCCACAACCCTAGTTCAGGCCACCATCATAAGTTATCTCTTACCTGGACAACTATAGTAGCCTCCTAAGTGGCCTTCCGGCCTCAAAAACCAATCTCTCTCCACCTGGATACCTTTTCTTATACAGCAGCTAGTGAGATCTTTCTATACTGCAAGTCTGACCGTGTTATTCCTCTATTGCTAACTCTTCGAAAGCTTCCCATTGTCCTATTGAATATAAAAAAAAAAAAAGATCATTCATGATCTCTCCTGCCCCATTGCTTGCTCACAGGGGTTTTCAACTTCTATATCTACTTTTTCTAGGATCTCTACACTGGTGAGAGCCAAGGTGAGATTTGATACAGAACTTAACTTTGCAGACGTCTTATAAGCCATCAAAGCAGGCCCAAAGGTCACTGAATAGAACAGGGCTGAACCTGGAGAATGGGGACCAGATCACAAACACTTACTGAGTAGCTACTATGAGCAAGGAAGTTCTGAAGGAGATGCGGAGATGAGTAAGACAAGGTTCTGCCCCAAGGGCCTTGCCATCTATAAAGGAGTGGACAAAAGAAGCATGTTCCAGATGGACTGGGTGTACATGTCTACCACATGCCAGGCTTTGTAGCATAAAGGAAAGTGCAATTAAATGTCCTAAGGAAGAGAAAGTACTATGAGGATGCAAGAGGGGGTCAGAGAAATTCCATTTGACGTAGATTAGTGAAGTCTTTGTGGAAGAGCAGTGTTTGAAGACTTGAAGGGTGGGTAGGGAATGGTCCAGAAGAGAAGGGGTCAGGCACCGGCAGAGTCTCCAGGCAGAGGGAACTGCAGGAGCAAAGGTGCCTACTGTGTCCTTGGAAGTTAACCGCAGCACTAGAGGGGACTCTTCTCATCTGGCTCCAGCCTCCAGCCCCCGAAGAGGCTTTTGAGAGCTGAAAGGTGGCATCACATCACTTGCATTTCTCTAACCTTGCATAATGAAACCCTGAAAAAGTTCTGAGGTGTTATGGATGTTACCAGAAAGTATGGTTGCTGCCCATTGCACAAATGGAAAGAGTGAGGTTGAGAGGAATTCAATTAAAATTTGCAAACACTGAAAGTACTTTCTGTGCACTAGGCAATCATCCTGGGGAACACAGAAATGCATGAAATTAGTTCTCCGCCCTTATGGAGGCAGAATTATTGGCTATGTGAGTTCAGAAGGATAAAGAATCCCTTTAAGCTTGGGTGTGAGGTGGTGGTCTAGGAAGGCTTCCTGGAGGAGCTATGATTTGAGCGGAACTCTTAAGTGGGAGTAAGATGTGCATAGTTTGGGAGACAGAGGGGGAAATTCCAGGTGTGGGCAAAGCACAAGGCATGTTTGAGGGACAGTGAGGGCTCTAAAGGGGGCCTGGAAAGGGGCATCCAGGGAAGCTGATCAATGGAAATAAGGCAGGCGGAGTAGGTGGGGGCCAGATGTTGGTTCTAAACAATTCAATCTTTCCTCCTCTCCTCCTACTCTGCATTCCACCAGGACCAGCTCCTCTTCTGCGATGACTGTGACCGCGGCTACCACATGTACTGTTTAAATCCCCCAGTGGCTGAGCCCCCAGAAGGTAATGGTGATGAAGTCAACAATAACAACAACAGCTACTTCTACCACTTACCGAGCCCTCACTAATGTGCAGGCCTTGTGCTAAGGGCTTTACGTGTCTTGTCTTATTTAATCGTCACAACCCTACGGAGCAGGTATGACCACTACCATTTTACAGATGATGAAACTGAGGCACAGCTCAACCAGCTGAAATTTCAACTCGAGGGCCAAGGAGATGTTTCCCAGACGTATGGCTGAGAGGGTGGGGGAGGTGTGAGCTTCTAGGGGAAGTGGTCCAGACCCGGTGATGCTGGTTAAGAGGCACAGCCAAGGAGGGAGGGTCTTCATCGCAGTTCAACCAATCATCTCTGAGCACTTTCTGTTTCCCGAGCAGCTAAGCGACGGACTCCAGCACATTTTCAGAACTGGGACTCTGTCTCTGAATCGTGAAAGTCAAACTAAAACAGGGCTTACAGAAAGGTTAGGGTCAAGGGGTGGGGCTTGAGGGTTGGGGGAGGGGCTGCTAGTAATGCCATCTCATTTCTCGTAGGGAGCTGGAGCTGCCACTTATGCTGGGAACTGCTCAAAGAAAAAGCCTCAGCCTTCGGCTGCCAGGCCTAGGGCCCCAGGTCACAGAATGTGGCTTGCCGCCGGGAAGGCTGAAGCAGAGCTCAGTTCAAACCAGATGGAGACCCTACTCCCATATATCCAGACAGACCAACCGTAAGGGACATCAGTAACCAGAGAGGGCGTGGACACGTGGAACCGAGGGGGCGACATATCTGCTTAACTCCTACACACGGGTTTCCGTTCTTCAGCCAGCCCCTCCTGTTTCTGCCAGAAAGATCGTAAACTTTTGAAGAAGGACCCCAGCCACAGCCCTGTGGACCCCCCTCACATTCACCCTAGCACTGTGGCCCTCTCACTGGTTCCCATTTTAGGAACCACTGGTCCCATTTTGTGACCACCCATCAGTCACTCATGCGTGGTTTGGTGTTTTCTATCTATTGTGTTCCAAGAAATCTTCGCACAGCCTCCCTGCCCCCAGCTTAGCCTCTTCATCCTGAACCCAGCAGAGGAGCAAAGGGCTGTGGAGAAGTTTTTATTTATTACAAGCCCCGCTGGAAACTTCTAGACTCGGAACCTAGAGGCTGTCTAGACGATGGAGCCCTGAAATCCCTCCTTGTTCCTTGGTCCCTGTGAAGAGGAAGAGCTGCTTCCCCAGCAGATATCCAGTGGCATCCACAGCCGGGGCGATCTCTTGATGGGGCTGGGGAGGCAGCGGGGAGGCCCTGAGGGGTGGACGGAAATGTTGTGAAGATAATTCTGAGGCCCCGCCATAGCCAGTCAGTATCTGCTGTCCGTCAGGAGCGGCCTGGCAAGGCACCAGACCTTCAGAGCTGGGGCATCCGTGAGGAGAGACAGGCCACAGCCTGTGGCAGAGGAAGAGACCAAGACTCTGCCTTCCACTCAGCCTGGGTCTGGAGCTTTCCCTGCTGGGACTCAAGAACCAGGAAGGTGAGTGAAGGCTGCCAGGTCAAGAATCTGAATGTTGGTCCCAAGGACTGCAGCTCTGAGAAACCCTTCAGTATTGATGTGACACTACAAATTCCTTTTCCCAAGTAATTCCTTCCTTCCACATAGTGTATGTTTGCCATTGTCTACTGAGACCTGACTCTGGAAATTTCAGGATGGGGGAGAAATGATTGTTCCCTAAACAAATAATTGGGGTGATGTGATTATTTACGACCAGGGCGACAATCACGCAGAAGCTTCAGCTCGAGGGCTGCTCTTGTCTCCTAAGCTCCCCGGTACATGCTGGACTCTCCTTTTGAAAAAATGTTTTGAGAAGCCAGAGGTGGGGAGGCTCAGTTCCGAGAAGTCTGTGTTGGAAGTCAGCCCCGTGGGCTGGAGCGGACCGGGCTGCCTTTGAATCTCCGCAGCAGTGGCAACAGCAGCAACACACAAAAACTGACACATTTCTGGAAAAATCATTTGCCTAAAGGGCAGGTCTCGGTGAGCAGGACCCTGGCGCACGCTCAACTTCCTTGAAATCAGCTCCATCTCTGTGGTCCAGCTGCTTACAACAAAGGCCCAAGTTATTTTTAGTCCTTCAGCTCCTGAAGAAGCCCCTGGAGGCCCAGAGGCTCTGGCCGCTTGGGCTACCTCTGCCCGGCTGCGGCCTTCTCGCCGAGACTTGGCAAGAGCCCTTCTTCCTGGCTAATTGCTCTTGGCCTGCAGACCCGGGGCAGCCTGGTGCACAGCCGAGCTGTGCTGGTCCCCCCAGGTCCTCTACGGGGTGACCTGTGGCCAGAGACGGGCGTCAGTCTCCTGCAGGAGCCTGTGGCCTTGGAGGGGGTTCCATGCATACATAATGACCTCGTTTCAAGGGCCTGACCAGATGAGATTTTCATCTTCCTCATGAGATAGTTCCTTCCCCCTGCCGGTTGGTGAACCCGTTTTGGATTCCGGAGGCCCAGGGAGGGTCTGGGAAGTTGCTATGTGGTCGCCTCGTCCATTTACCCCGGGCGGGTCATATCAGAGGACCAGATTTCCTCTCCTGACCACCCCGGCTCTCTGTCCTCCCACAAAACCCAAAGTGAGCGTCCTCAAAGGCTGGTTATTGGTTTTGAAATATCACTTTGATTTAATTTTAGGAAAAAAGTCATCAAAATGTTCTCAAATGCCACAAATGGCTTAAAAGTTAAAAAAAAGCAAATCTGAAACCAAAATAGTGGCCCTACAAGTGACAGACCCTCTTTGGAGTGTGTGCAGATCTGTTCCCCACCTCAATGCAGATGGTGGGGTGGCTCTGTTCTCTCTCCAGCCACAGAGGGTAGGATTGGGTCTCGCAGACCAAGGACGGTGCTGTAACCTTCCACAGGGATGAGGGTGGCCAGGAGTCTGGACCAGACATCAGGAAGGCCCATAGTTCCCTTCCCAGTTTCACTCCCTGAAGGATGGGCCCAACCCCTTCTTCTTTGGAGACCTCAGTTTCCCCATCTGGAAAATGGGGACTGCAAAGCCAGCTTGTGAGATGGCACTTGCAGGATACTGCAAGCAAACAGAAGCCATGGTCACATTTATCACCTTCTGTATTGAGAAAAGGAAAGTGTTGGTCAACAATTGCTCTTTCTTTGAGCCCCAGAGAATGAACTAGAATCACAGGGTGCACATGGATGGTCAGGGTTTTCGTTTTGCCCCTGCCGTTGAGTAGCTGTGTGACCTTGGGCAAATCACTTAACATCTCTGAACCTCAGTTTGCCCAGCTGTGAAATGGAGAAAATACTTGTCCTGCCTGTCCCACAGTGACATCAGGAGTCTTAAAAAGTATAATGTTATATAAATCATCACTGGAGAGCTGGGCTTGTCAGGTAGGGACCCCAAATGATTTCTACACCCCCTTTCTTGTGTGAGTTAGCTAAGGTTAGACGCCTTCTTGGAATCTCCATTTTGACCAAAGGGGGTTTATGTTTTAAGGAACAGGCTGCCTGTGGTCAGGGCCACTAGGTCAAGCTGTGACAAGAAAACTGTGACTGAGCATGGATCTGTGGTGGAAGGTGAGAGATTTATCCTGGGGCTGGGGATTTCAGAATGAAGATACTCCCTTCTCTAAGGTCAACACAGCCTAGAATGGGGTGCTAACTGCTGGAGAGGGCTATAATTCAGCTCAGTGTAACAGTCACTTAAAAACTTTGGTTTAAAGCCCAGCTCTGTTAGTTTCTAGCTGGTTGACCTCAGGCAAATGACTTAACCTCTCTGAGCCTCATTTCCCACATCTGTGAGGCAGGGAGATATGGCTTCTCCGGCAGGGTTTTTGCGGGGACGAGAGGTAATGCTGCTGAAGATCCGGGCATGGGCCCTGGCGTGGCGAGGGACCCACACCTTGGTAGTTCTGGTCACTGGGTACAGAGGCCACCACGTGGAGATAATGGTGCTGTTGCCTCACAGCTCAAACCCTGGGAACCGCCAGGGTGCCTTTCTTCTGCTTCACCCCGATGTTGTGGCTGCCGCCGACCAGAGAGGAGGTGAGGCTGCGGGATCCCAACTGGACGTTGAAACCCTCTGTTTCCTGTGGGTATTTTTGAAACTGCTTTTCGGGCCTGCAGCAAATCCAGTTGGAGGCACTGGCGTGAGGAATTAGAGACAAGGCCCCTGCCAGGGGATTTACCTTCCGGCGGCTTTCCTTCTAAACCCCCCACTGGCTCAGAGCCCCTAAGGCAGGAGCCAGCAGATCCCAAGGAGCCGGTGCTCCTGTCATTGCCCCAGGGTCAGGTAGGAAGCCAGGCAGGCCTAGGAGAGCAGCTGCTTCCCCAGGCTCAGCGCATGCCCTCTGGGGCGTAGCCAGCCCGCGGGGGTGGGGGAGGGAGGGAGGCCAGATTCCTTCAGAGCTGGGGAAGATAACAGGCTTTAAGGTTGGGGGAGGGTTTGGGTTTCACAGTGATGGTTGCATGATACCCTGGAGAGTTATACACTCATGGTGCATCTTATTTAGTCTTTGTGCTTTGAACACAGCATGATTCCTTTTGGCCCTTCCCTTTAAAAGTTCAGATATTTTAAGGAAGAAAAATGAGAGGATTATTATTACTTTTTCTATGGGGGCAAGTTTAGGAGAGAGATCTACTGCTCTTGAAGAAAGATTATGGGCACCCTTAGGCTTCCAGACTCAGAGAAGAGGGGCCCCTAGTATCCTCTTTGAGTCTTGTGTAGGGGGTTGGTGGGGAGTGCTGAGGACCACCTGGCCTCTGGCTCCCTGTTGGTTGGGGGGCTTCAGAGGGCAAAGCAGGCAGGAATGGTGCCCCTCACCCAGCTGGAGGTGGGAGGAACCGAGGGTCTTCTGGTCGATGTGGATTTTCCCAACCCCACAGAAAAAGTGTCCTTCAAACTTAGTGAGATAAGCTGTTGAGGTCCTCCTGGTCTGGATGGAAAGAGGGGGCTTGATGGGGAAAGAGGTGGCAGCAAAGGACGGGCTAGATCACAGACGGCCTGCAACCTTGGGAGCAGAGGATTTCTAGGCACTGCTTCCAGAGGGGTCAGGCCTGGGAGGCCCTCCCCCTCCAGTCCCCGAGTGCAGGATGCCAGCATCTGGGACACCAAGAGAGGGGGCACCTGGCCGGTCCTCCCCACCGCCCGGCAAAGTGGATGGGGTTCCTCCTACCTCTGTTGTGTGCTCCCCTTTTTGCGATCTTACCCCCCCACCCCCAAAGGATGCGATTGGATTCCTCTGGATGTCAGGTGAGGAATGGGGAAGTGGGTGGGAAGCACAGATAACTTTCATTTGCTTCAGGCCTACAAGCCTCCCCACCCGGGCCCACGGCCCTGCTGGTTTCCTTGGGTCTAACTGGTCCGTGGTCAGAGGTGGGCTATGCAGCTGTCAGTGGGTTGAGTTCCTGAACATTCCAGGGCTTGGGGGTCTGGTTATGATTCTCTGCAGCCACCAGCCCTTGGGGGGGAGAAGCAGCAGAACAGATGGGTTAGTTCAGGGCCTTTGAGGCAGCTAGAGCGGGGCTTTGACCCTGGGAAGCTGGGTCCCTTTCTAAGGAGGCGGGACAGCTGAGGTAATTGTTCTGGGAGGGAGGCAAGAGGGAGAGGAAGATGTCCTTGGGTGCTGCCTGCCCGGGTGCCCTGGCTGTGAGAGCGGGGACGCCCTTTGAGCCTCTCAGCAGCTGCTCCCGGGAAGGCTTGGCTGCATGGCGCCTTCCCCGGGCTGCTGGGAAGAGAGGCCCAAGGAAGCGCCTGCGGGGAGCTGGGAGGGGAAGGGTCTGGGCCTGCCCAGAAGGAACAGGGGCTCCCTGTGTGAGCGGAAAGCTTTGGGAGGGGGCGGGCTCCCGGAGGAGGCACTCTGGGCTCTGAGTGAGCCCTGGTCGTGTCCCCTCAGATGGCTGAGACCTGAGGTAACTTCCCAGGGTCCCTGGAGGCTGTGGGGGGCAGGACGGGGGGCAGAGGGCACAGGAACGCCCCTGCTCACGGTCTTTGTTCCCAGTCCCCTCCCTTTCTTCGCGCCAGTGTTTTGAAAGAGGGTCATTGCAGGCTTTCCCCCTCTTTGGCCCCGCCAAGAGAAGGAAGTATTTGTGCTGATGGTGACATTTCCCAGGCAGGCCAGAGGAAGGCAGGGACCGGGGCTGGCGGGCAGCCAGAACCGTCTTCGACAGAGATGTAATGACTAATCATGACCTCTAGCCCAGGCAGCGAGCAGAGCGGCCATTCAGGGTGACACCAGCCCAGTCTGGCAAAAAAGGCTGCTGTGGTGGGGAAATGAAGGGGTGAGTGGTCGCTGTAGGAAATAGGGGGGGAGGGTGTGAGCCCCCAAGACCTCTCTTCTCCCTCAGCGACACGACCCCTCAAGTCTCCAGGTTATATTCACACTCACTGCATCCCGTTTGCTTGCCTCTCTGCATCCCTATAATTCCTATCAATGTTATTAATATGGATGATGAGAACAGAGACGTGCGCGTGCGCACACACACACACACACACACACACACACACACACACACACACACCCCTCGCATAACGAACTAAAGCGAACCTTACGTGTTGCTCCAGGATGAGAGGGAGAACTGCCAGTAACCAGGAGCTGCCAGACAAGATGCTTTCTTTCCCGAGGTTCTCCCAGGCTGGCTCCCCCAGCTTCTAGCCCCTGCACAACCACAGGGAGTTGAAAAGGGAGCCTCATGCTTGGAGAACCACTGGCTGCAAGGACTCTCTCATCTTTCCCCTTCACTCTCCCCTGCTTCTTTGGGGAAGATGTTTGGCAGTAGTTGGGAACCTGGAAAAAAAGTCTCGATTCTGCTTTATCTAAGGGATGCAAAGATTTTACAGGTAGAATTGGGGTTGTGGTTTTTATTGGCTTTGCCCTTTCATGATCATTCCCCACCGAGACCTGGGTTCTCCTCTTCCTTATCCAGCCTTCTCCCTTCCCGCAACTTCCCCCCCAACCCGCCCCTGCCCCCATCCCTCCTGCCATGCCGGATGCTGCAGGACGGGGTGGTGGTGGAAAGAAACAGTAACACAAAAGAAAAAGAAAATAAACCCCCTGCACATTTTCACCACGTAGTTGAAGAGGCCTAAACTAGGTACTAGTAAAAAAGGAAAGCAACACAAACATGTGAGTGAGAGCATGAAAACAGAACAATCCCAGAGCAGAGGCGGTGGGGGCAGGTGGCTGGAGAGAGGCGGGGTAGGGAGGCAGAGTCCTGGCTCACCGATGCATCTGGTCCACGTGGCATTTGGGAAAGCAGAGAGTCACGCTTTGGCAAGAAATGCTCAGATGCTTAGGGAGCCTTTGTGCCTTGGACCGGGAAAGGGAGTGTGTCCATCCTCATTGCCCACCACTCATCTGCCATGTTGGCCCACTCTGGGCATCTTTCCTCCAGAGGAAAATGAACACACTTCTTGCCTGCCATGATTGGTTGCTGGGCAGGCTGGTACTGGCTAAAACACTTGGCGGGGTATTTCCCCAGATGTGCTGGGGAAAGAAAGCACATCTCGGCCCCAAAGTTGCTGCTTTTCAGCCCCAAAATTACACTCCCCCAAGGGACCCTGATCACCCTGGCGTGCCATCAGGGGAGGTGTATGTGTATCTGGGTCTCTCTGTTTGGGACCCACGTTCATCAGTAGAGGATGAGGCTTAGGTGTCCAGTTATTCTCACCCTCTGGGGGTTGGGGAGAAGGGAGCAGTTGGCCTCAGCCTGGTTGCTTTTAAGTTTCCCAAGCACTGGCTGCCCTTGGGAGATGAGCATCCTTAACGTGAACGGGAGTGAGACGATGAAGGCACCTGGGCTGGAGTATGTCACCAGCCAGAGGGACTCTGAGGCTGTGCCTCCAGATGCTGCCTTTCGACTCCTCGAATGGCGGGCAGGCAGGTGCGACTGGCGGGGCCTGATCAGAGGCGGAAAGTGACCCACACGATGGTCTAGTCCAGTCCCCACTGGAGGAAGCAGAGATGAATAGTGGTGGGACGGGGGCCTCATGCATGGGTTGAGTGGACTCCCATGGAGACCCCAGCCAGGCTGTCTCAGCTGTGCAGCGTTTCTGGCTTGGTGCGGGTGGGCGACATGAAGGCATTTTCAGTAAATCTCCTATGCCCTCCTTTGGCCAGGTGTCCGTCAGATCCTAGTTTCACGCTCCATTAGACTCCCGTTGTCTGTATTGACAGCACCAGAAATTGGCCATTTGCTCCAGCTCCCGCTTCCTCTGCACGTGTCACAGCCAGATTCCAGCTGAAGAAGCCGCACCAAGTTGGCTCTCAAGCTGAGCGCCTGGGCTGGGGGAAGGCACGTATCTGCCCCTGGGTAGGTGTCAGCTCGGAGCTGGCCTAAAGCAGCCTTCGGTTTCTCTTGGGGGGAGGCTCTGGGGAAGGCTCTTCCCTGGACAGCACGTGGCTCCCAGCAGGCGGTTTTGGTGATTTCTGTGGAGAGTCAGGGACACGAGGCTTTCATGATGCTTGGCCAGGAGTCAGGTTTTAAAGTGCTTGAGAACCCGAAATGCATTCTGGAGCTTGATCCATCCATCCATTTGAGAGCCTGTGGGCAAGGCTCTTCCGACTGACCCAGCTCCACCAGTCTCTTTTGCTGGCAGGAGGAGGGAGGGGAAGCCCATCTGACTTGGATCCCAACCAGGCCAGACTGGCAGCACGGCCCCCAGGTAGCTGGCCTTGGACCCTGAGCTCACAGGCCCCGCCCCCAGGCTCCATGAAGGGTGGACACCGCTGGCCCAGTGGGCTGAGCCCTGAGACGGTCTCCCCTCCACCTCCACTCAAGTTTACTCTCAGGCTGAGAATGCAGTCTGCTCAGACCCCTCCCCAGCCTGATGCTGACCCACTGGACCAATTAGGAAATGGAGGCCTGGGGGAGAGACTGTCCCATCCACGTCACACAGTCCACCAGCCCAAGAGCCAGAGCAAGTTCTCAGACAGGTCTGTGCCTCCCTTCCCACATGTGTTTAGACTGAGGGCAATTTTAGAACCCAGTTTCGATAACATTCCCCTCTGAGAGCCAAAAAGTGGAACATCTCTGCCAGGAAACCTAGAGAAATTGATTTTCTTCTCGTAGTTGCCTAAAGCCCCACTGTGTTTCTCCTCAGAGAGAGGCTGATTCTGGTGGCTTTGGTGGGCTTCCTGGGGTTCCTCTGGGCGGGCTGTGGCCCCTGGGGTAGGAAGGCTGAAGGGGTCCCTCAGGAGGGGACGGGAGGAAGCCCAAGCCTATGCAGGCTCCGGTTGGGTCAGAGAGCCTGAGGGGCCTGGGAAGGGGTTCGTTTAGCTTCCACACTGCCTGTCCCAGCCGGTGAATAGACCGTGGGTGCCTCGCAGCCTCAGGAATTTACTGTCCCCCAGAGTGCTTTGGGCTGTGGTTGGAAAGGGGACCCCTGGAGGAGATGTTCCAATGATCTCCAATTGCCGAGGATGCATTTATATCTCCAGACCCGCAGATAAGATGCAAATTCGGGATCATTTCTTGCAGGTGTGGGCCCAAGAGAGGAGGCCATTTTCACAGTGTATCCCCCCGTCATTCCAAAATGCTCTCTTGTCTCTTTCACCGCGTCCATCCCCGCCCTCCCCCCCACCGCCGCCCGCCGCCTCAACTCTTTCTAAAACTCTTAGTCATAAAAGAATGGCCAAGAGAGTTGACCTCCAGCAATAGAAATGCCTGCTAACAAGGGTCTTCCTTGTATGCTCCCTTGAACTCCCTCCCCACTGGACCTTGGGATCCAACACCCCATTACCTCCCGCTGATGGGACAGCTTAGAGTCGTCCAGCCCTGAGCTGCTCGGGTACTTCTGACAGTGTCCAGGGCTGAGGCAGACACGGCTTTCACAAGGTTAGAGAGAAGGGCTCCAGACTTAGGAAGTTGTGTGTAATGGTCTGAAGGAGAGATCTCCGTTGGCTCCTCTAAAAAGCCACCACCGCAACAGACAGACAAAAGCCCCCATCCCCTGACAATGTCAGGTGATTGTCACCTCCGTAGGTGTGTGTGCGCCACTCTACTCCTCTGCCTTCTGGGGCTGCTCCTTTCTCCTGTGTGTTAAGTTCCCACTCTTTTGTGGCTCCTGGTGTGAAAAGTGCTGTGACATTTCTGTCCTGTCTGAGGGATGTTTCGAGGTCTCTCAGTGTCTCAGTATCGGAGATGAGGCAGTGCCATGTCTCCCAGTGTCCTGAGAGGACGCGCGGGTCCTGTGACTTCCCAGAGAGCGGGTGTACCGTGAGTCTCCGGGAGGATCTCCAGGTTGGAAACGGCCCACATCTGGATTTGGATCCACTGATAAGGACATGCCCAGAAGTGGAGTCCACTGCTTCCTTCAGAAGAGGGCTGGCTGGGAGGACTGCCCGTGAACCAGGACCCCTCCGTCTCCCCCTGCCTTCCTCCTGTCCTGACCGGCTTCTGGGATGGGCGCCTGGGAGAGGTCAAGTCCTGTAGCCAAGTAGAAGTGGGCATGGAGCAGCCTTTATCCTGTGGACCCCTGGACATCCCAGCCCCTCCGTGGAGCCCTTGCACGTCCACAAAGACTGAGTCACAGGCCCTGTCCCTTACTTGCTGTGGTTGTATCCTCGTTCTGTGGTTGGTTAGCAGTGTTGATGATCTACGTAGCGAGTCTTTTTGTCTGCAATTTAGAGAATGTGTAAACAAATAAAAGGCTTCAAAACTCCTGGCAACTTTTGGTTATTCTCTCCCCACCCACCCCCCTGCCTCCCCCATCTTTAAAAATCAATTGCAAATGTACAGAGCCTGTGTGAGTAGAGCCCTTTCATTCTGTGGTGTCCAGTGGGACCACACGTGTGAGCACACGCGTGCATGTGCGTGTGTGTGAGCACACGTGCGCCTGTGTGTCGGGCTCCAGAGAAACACTGGAGCTTACATGTTTGCAAGGAGACCCCCAAAAGCAACACATTGCAGGTCCCAGTGGCTCCCGCGGATGCAATTCTGACCCCGTCAGACACAGGCTCCAGGGAAGCCACGGTCACGGCAGCTTCCGCGGGCACCGCGGGCAGCACCATGAGCTCCATCTGAGGAGCCCTCTGAGACGATGGCAGGGCATCCTGGAGAGAAGCCCCTGGAGCTTCTGGGGGAGGTGAGGCCGATGATTCAGAGATGACTCACAGCTGAGGTGGGGACGCGGTGGGGGGAGGTGGGGACGCGGTGGGGGAAGGAGGGACCTCAGGACCCATCTAGAAGCCAGCTGAGTCACTGCTCCTCCTTCCATAAAAGGCCGTGAGGTGGCTGCCCAGGGTGAGGCACAAGAGGCTCTGCAGGAGGTACATCTGCCCTGAGAGTCCCCAAGCCTGCTTAGCAACCTCCGTAAGGGAACAGCCTCCGGGTGCAGGACTTCTGAAGCACGTGGAAGCGGTTTCCGGAGGCTGCAAGCTGGGAGTCAGTTTTCCCCACACACATTTAAGGTAAATAAGTAAATAAAGCCTCTACGATGTGCCTGGCACTCAGGATACAGCAGAGAAGCAAGACGCCACTCCCGTGGGGCTGACAAACCACACGGGTAATAATAATACGACATCTGATGGACACAGCCCAGGGGGACATTTGGGGAGCCAGACCGCAATCAGGGACTCCTGGTCTCAGTCAGTGTGCTGTTAGTTGGAGTCTACTTGTGTTTTTTTGAAGACACAGGTGGACATGGCAGCGGGGAAAGACGAGGTCTCTTTCAGTCCCTTTGCTGATTAAATGTTCCATTGTCCTTCAATAAGTCATCGTGTGCCTTCAGGCTTTCCCTTCGGAAGCAGGGTGTAGGGCGGTTCTTTCTAGCAAAGGAGCTGTTGATTGTGGCTGCAGACACGGGCTGTCGAGCAGGTGGGTGAGTCGTCTCTACGGAGGGAGTGGCGTGCCCACCCAGGGCCAGAGCAGAAAGGCCAGGCCTTCATCCAGAGTGGTCTCAGGTGGGAGCTGGGCTGGTAATGCTGAGTTGCTCATTCCAGCAGTGGGGGGACTTAGGCTTGCGACCAAGTTCAGGCGGGAAAAGATGGTACAGACACCCACGCACAGGCCTTTCGTCTGCTTGGGGGGCTGTGATGTTTCTGCTTTGACCCCAGGGAACCAGCTTTGTATCCCAGTCTCAATCCACAGTTGCTGAGAGGGGGCTTCAGGGGAGGCAATGGGTCCTGGGGGCCTGGGAAAGTGATCTAACACAGACCAGACACTGATGCTGCACTAGGGGGTCGCAGGGATGGAGGA
Organism: Balaenoptera acutorostrata; assembly: GCF_949987535.1. Classification (NCBI taxonomy): domain Eukaryota; kingdom Metazoa; phylum Chordata; class Mammalia; order Artiodactyla; family Balaenopteridae; genus Balaenoptera; species Balaenoptera acutorostrata. The sequence continues at coordinate 151,390,168 of NC_080066.1, read as the reverse complement.
GTGAGGGGAAAACTGGAGGGACCCAAATTATGTTCAAGCAAACTCAGAGCAGAATGGATTTCCTTTGTTCTTTCCTTGGGGAGAGGAAAAAGCATGGGGCGGGGGGACTAAGGAGGGACCAGTGGGATAACCTCTCACGTTAGAGAGTCTAAGGGGGTGGCATTGTGACAGAGATAGTGTGAGTTGCCCTTCTTGGGGGAGCAGAAAGAAGTCGGAAGGTCTCAGTCTTGTGTTATCTCACTGGGGGACCTTTTGTAGATACAGGCATGAGTGTCTATAAAGCCATTCCCAGACTCAGGCAGGCTTGGGTAAGGAGCCAACAGAGCAGGTAGGTACCCGTGCAAGCACCCGTGCCTTCTCCTGGCCTGGGTCAGAGGCCCCGGGACATCCAACAATGCCTGACTCCAAGCAGCCCCTGGGAAGGACATGATTTCATGCCAGACACAATGAAGCTGGAAGTCTAGGTCATTCTACAACACTCTTTTTCCAAGTCCAGAGGCCTAGGCTTCCGGAAGGGGCCTTAGAGATGTCCAGAGGCCTCAGGGGGCAGGGATGGATAAAAGGGTCCTAAGCCCCAAACCTGAACTCAAACGTTGACCAGTACAGCTCTGATTTCATCCATTTCATATACTGCTGTTCAGCTGCTTTAAACACACACACACACAACAATGAGAAAACATCTTTGGGCTTCATGGCAGGAGGGGCACGAGGGGTGTCCCCTGAGGCTGCGGGAGGCCGTCGTGGGCCCACCACCCTCTGCCTGGACACAAATGGACACAGTCTCTGCTCCCAGCTTTCCCCAAAGTGGGCCTGACAGGCACGGGCGCTTCTCCCTTGGGTTTCTCTTAAGCAGTGCGGAGGAACATCCTTCACGACCAGGAGGTTTCACTTCCTCCTCTGCTGGGGGTCCCTGGAGCCTGCAGCTCACACTACCCTTCCTCCCCCCGCCCAGCGCCTCCCTCCCACCCTGGCCCGCACTGTCACCTGTCACCTCCTCCGTCACAAGCCTCAGCCCAGGCACGCTTCAGCAGGGCCAGAACAACAGTGTGTTCCCAAGACGGGTGGGTTGAGAACGTTCCCGGGCTAAACTTTAGGTAATTAGCATTGTTAATGCTCGTTCTGTGATATTACAGCTTTGAGCCTCATTAAAGTGTTCTCCGGGGGGAGGCGAGCGGAGATTCGGGTGTCAGCTCTGCTCCTCACACCAGCGCCCCCCCACCTGCGAGCCTCTGCTCAGAAGCCCGGTTCAGCCCCGTCCCTCCCGCAGCGCCCCATCCCCGTCTGCTGGCATCTGGGCCGGGCCTGCCGCTCTCAGCTGGGACTCGCTCCTCCAGCCCCCTCTCCAGCGCAGAGAGTGCCGTGTCTGCTCTCTCTCCCTTCCACCAGAAGAGAAACGTGCCCCCAGGAGGGAGCAGAATGGCTGCTATTGGTCCTTGTGGTCCCAACCCTGCTCTGAAAGAAAGGAGTCTGGCAGGAGCAGGCAACTGGAGCCTGCCCTCTGCGCCCCGAGGCTTTTTATCCAGAGCTGTTCCTTCCTTCATGTCCCACCCCCGCAGAGAAAACCCAAGGCCCTGTGCCCCCCACCTGCACCACCACCTCCCGGCTTGACTGGCGTCTGCTATGGCAGTCCCTCCTCAGAAAGAAACCCGAGTCCCTCTGGCTTTAATTTCTGAGATTCCTGATTCCTGGGAGGGGAGGCAGGGGACGGACTATTTGCCAAACAGAGAAACATGAAACGCTCCTCAACCCCCTTGAAACCTTGAGGAGAATAATGCCAGCCCCTCCAGGGACTAAACACAGGCTCAACCCCAAACAGAGGGAAAACACAATTCCACAGAGCCTCCCTGGGGGCTGGGGGAGCTGAGGAGGGCCTGACACAGGTCCAGTCTCTCAGTCATCTCCCCTTTCTGATCCCCTCACACCTCTGGGTGCTCTGTGTCCATGGAGATACTCAGAGGGGTCATCTAAGCCAATGTGATGAATGCAACTTGAACATCTACTGTGGGCTGCAGCCTGGGGGGTCACGTAGAGCTCTGTATCAACAACAGAACCTTCCCATGGGAACAGCACGCCAGCGGAGGGGACTAGCACGTGCACAGATGGCTGTAATTCAGGATGGAATGAAGGATGTATGGTCCTGAGTGCACGCAGTGGGGGAGAACAGATTCAGAAAGCCTGGGTGCATTGGAGGAGAACCGGGAGGGATGTGCAGGACTTCGACAGCAGTGATCTGGAATTTGGGAGTGGACCTTCCAAATGGAGAGGGCAATGGGAGCAAAGAACCCCCCGCACACACACTTTATTCTAGGGACACTGGGCTGGTCCAGGACCTGTGTCTTAGGCCCTGGGACCCAGGCTGCCTCCCAGATCCAGGGCAAACTCTTCCATGGAGCCCTAGTTGCCATCAAGACTGCACAGAGGGCCTTCTTCTGCAGAAGAGAGCTGGTGTTGGAGGCTCTGAGTCCTTAACCTGTGAGAGATGAGTCTGAGGTCTTCCAGCAACTCTCCTGTCATTTTGTTTGAAATGTGGGCTTGGATCCTTGCAACCTTTATGCCTTCTCCCCACCCCCTATGCATCCTCCTGAAGGACAGCTCCTTATCCTATTCTCAGCTCTTTAAATCTTGGTCTATATCCTTTCTAGGCGGTTTCTTACAATCCTCCTTTCCCACAGCTACTCAGAGTTTCTCCACCCTTCCATTCTGTCTTTGGTCAGTGTATCTGAATTGTGTTCTATCTAGAATACCACTGTCCTCCACTCCCCACCCTCTTGCACTCACACTCTCTCCACCTACAAACACTTTTAAGGCTCAACTCAGCCCTCTCCTTGTGGAACCTTTTCTGACTTGCCCACGGAGCAGCCGTGCCTTCCTCAGAGCCTCCACCATGTTAGGTACACGCCTCTCTATAGCGCCTGGCACTCCTTGCCCCATCTGTGAGCTTTCTCACTGGCACAGACTGTGTCTTATTCATGGTGGAATCCCAACTCCCCTGGTATATATTCAGTGAATGAATGGATGGATAGATGGGTGGATAGATGGTTGGATACATGAGTGAGTGAATGAATGAGCAAATCAGAGGAAATAAAATAGGGTGGGGTATGGAGCACAGTTTGCCTCTCAGACATAGGTCTTTTTCCTTCTGGGGAAAGGCCCTGGCAAAATTAGCAGCAGATCTGCCATGGGCCTTGGACCCTGTCGGGAGAAGGCGGCTCTGTTGGATGGGAAGGATTGGGTGGCTGGGCCTTTACTCATCTCTCTCTGCTGGGTGACTACAGCCCACTTAAAACCTGAATCCTTCAAGTCCCACTGCATTTTTAACAGGATCTATATTAAGTGGGCCACTCTGTGCTCCTCTAAGGGAAATCCACTCTGCGCTTAAAGAAATAATAAATTATGAAAATGATCTCCATGCTTCTCTGGGGTAAAAAGACCAGCTTTTTCCTTAAAGAGCTCATGAAGGACCCTGAAAAAATACGTTATTAGATTAGTCCCTAAACAGACAACCACAAGCTAAAGCCATTGATAAAGAGCACCTAGAAGTACAGGGTTTAAAACTGGTGGTTTATAACTACTCTTTCATTTTAAAGGACTAGATAAGAATCAAGGCCCATCTTCCTCCAACTAGAACTGACTTTGGAGAGGGGTGGATGCAGCTTCTGGCGTGATCTTCTTGTTGTGTCTTTATTGTGCCACAAAATCATCAGCTTTCCTCTAGTTATGCCATTTAAAAATATACACTGTAGTCCTGTATGCTTTTAATTATGTCTTGAGGCCAAAATTATTATCCCTGGGAATACAGTTCCAATTACCTAATGGAAGTCAGTAAGAAAATACATTTCAATTACAAAAGTCATTGGACTCGGGACTTCCCAGGTGGCACAATGGTTAAGAAACTACCTGCCAATGCAGGGGACATGGGTTCGAGCCCTGGTCCGGGAAGATCCCGCATGCTGCGGAGCAACTAAGTCCGTGCACCACAACTACTGAGCCTGCGCTCTAGAGCCCATGTGCCACAACTACTGAAGCCTACGCGCTCTAGGGCCCGCGTGCTGCAACTACTGAGCCTGCATGCTGCAACTACTGACCCCGCACGCCTAGAGCCCGTGCTCCACAACAGGAGAAGCCACCACAATGAGAAGCCCATGCATTGCAACAAAGAGTAGCCCCTCGCTCGCCACAACTAGGGAAAGCCTGCGTGCAGCAGTGAAGACCCAACACAGCCAAAAAAAAAAAAAAAAAAAAGTCATTGGACGCTAACACTTGGGGGCCCATTTGTGGACTGGAGGGAGGCACCAGGAAAGCTCATTGCTGCCTCAGTGAACACTGTGAAACTTGAAATTGCTGGTGGAGGGGGTTTGGGGCCTGAGAATGCTTGGAGGGAAGACTAGCACTGTCACTCACAGTGACTGTTGGCAAGCATGTTACATTACCTCTGGGAGCCTCAGTTCTCTCATCTGTAAAATGGGTATAAGGACACCCACTTTGTAGAGTTGCTGTGAAGATTGAAGACAATGGCATGTGTGTAGTGCCTGGCATATAGGGTCCTTCTTCTTTCTCCTCCTACCACCCTGTCTCCCACCATTTAATGACAGCTGTGGCAAAAGCTTCCATCTAGGAGAAAAGGTGAATAAGACCTTGTCCCTTAAGAAACTTAGTCGGCACAATAGGGCCAAGGAAAGTACATGGCTGGGGAGTCAGAGAGGTGTGGCTTTGCCTCTTTGTCTCTTAATGGAGATAATTACCTCTACGTTTTATCTTGCATTAGTAGGAAGATGAAACGAAATGACTCAGGTAAAGCTCTTGGCCTGTACCTGGCACTCAGTAGATGCCCACTAAATAGTTGTATGGTCACATATGGTCAAGGTTACTCACAGAAATGAGGGGAATGTGGCAGAGGCCACAGAGGTGTCAGATAATGTGCCACGAGAGTTCAGGGGGAGAGGACTTCCAACTGGAGAGAAAGCTAGGAAGGCTTCAGAGAGGAGGTGGCATTTCAACTAATTGGGACATTAGGTGATGGGAGGAGGAGGGAGAGAGAGATTATTCCAGGCACGTGTGGAGACAGGAAAATGTGGCTGGCCGTCCATGCTGGCCAGTGTGGACAGGAGTTTTAGGAGCTGAAGCAGGAAAGCCTGGGGCTGCAGTCTGACCTAGAAAGCCTTCAGTGAGGGAACGGAGCTGGGAGCTTCGATGGAGAGCTGCTAAAGGGTCATGAGCAGGGGGTGTTGTGAACTGCGCTGAGCGGGCTGGATTTGAGGAGGGGGCGAGGGAGGCCCCTGGCTCTCCAACCAGGGACCTGTCAGTCAGAGCCTGCCGTTGACTGCAGGAGGACAGACTCCCTGGGCCAAGGCCAGATGCCAAGGGTGTGCGAGCGGGTGTGCCCAAGCCAGGGGGTTTGGGGTTGAGAAGGAGGAGCTGGAGGCTGCAGCCCTTTTGCCCTCTGCCCTGTCTGCTGAGGGGTCTACTTCCCCTCCTCCCTTCCTTTCCTCCCTTCCTCTTTCTTGGAGCTTTTGCAGGCTGGGGGAGGGCTACAGATGAGTGGGGGGGGGTGAACTGTGCCAAGAGCACAGGAGCAGACCTCCTGCCAGGGGTGGGGATAGGAGGGGCTAGGGAGCTGGAATGGCCAGTGTGGGCGGCCGGTTGGCCTGGCCCCGTCCTCCTGTGAATCCTTTGGGGTCTGCGGCCCAGGGCATGAGAGGTGTAGCTAGCGTGGTGTCAGGGAGCTGGGCCCAGCCTCCGAGACTCAGAACTTGAGTGTGGACAGGACCCTTGGATAACCTTTCTCTAGTCCGTGGATGGGCTTCCAACTTGGCTATAAAATTGCGTGTGTGCGTCTGTCTGCCTGGTTTCCTCAGGTTCTCAAAGGGATGGGTAGCAGCCCCAGAGCTTAAACACCCCTGTCAATGCAGTGCCTTCCTTTCCCAGATGAGGAAACTGAGGCCTGGCGAGCGACAGTGACTCGCTGGGTCCCACAGCCGGTTAACTGCCATCCAGGGCAAATTGCCTTTTCTTCTGAAAAGGATGTCTGTCAGGAGAACAGTGATGCTGGGAGTTGGCCCAGAAGTGGAAATAGAGAGGAGAGAGGGAGGGGAGAGGGAAAGAAAGGGAAGCCCAGAACTGCCCGGGGATTAACCATCTGTGTGTTTTGTAGGGGCCAGTCCCCCCAGGATACCTGATCCCCTTCTCCAGGTATTGTTCAAGTTTTTTCCCAGGGAGGGACTGGGTTGGGCTGGTCGAGTGGGGAGGGAAGGGAGAGAGATTGAAGGCAGCAGTGAGTGAGAGTGTCTGTGTGGGTGTGGGTGGCAGCAGCCAGGGAAAGAGAAGAGGACCCCGAGGGCACAGGAGGTGGACAAGCCCGCCTCTGCCGCCATCTCAGGCTCAGAAGTCCTCCCAGGGCCTTGGGGCCTGACTGACGTGGATGGAGGCTGAGGGCCTCCACCAGGATTTTCCTGAGGGCAGTTCCACAAACACAAACTTGAGGGCTGGCTGGCTGGTCTTGGGTTTTGACGTTAGTTCAAATCCCCTTCGCCCCCTCAGTCCCACTGTCTCTTCTTCCCCACACTCGCCGGGCAGCCTTTACTGGCTTTGAAATCACAGACTCGGGCAGCAGGGAGGGACTTTAGGGACCAGCCAGCCCAGTGGTTTTCTTTTTTTTTGGCTGCGTTGGGTCTTCGTTGCTGCACACGGGCTTTCTCTAGTTGCGGCCAGCGGGGGCTACTCTTCGTTGCGGTGCGCGGGCTTCTCTCGTTGCGGACCATGGGCTCTAGGCATGCGGATTTCAGTAGTTGTGGCTCACGGACTCAGTAGTTGTGGCTCGTGGGCTCTAGAGCGCAGGCTCAGTAGTTGTGGAGCACGGGCTTAGTTGCTCTGCGGCATGTGGGATCTTCCCAGACCAGGGCTCGAACCCATGTCCCCTGAATTGGCAGGTGGATTCTCAACCACTGCACCACCAGGGAAGCCCCCAGTGGTTTTCAAAATGTGCTCTGACAGACCTGGGGGCTCCGCGAGATGAACAGGTGGGGGAGAGGCTGACGGACCCCCGTCTCCCCCAGTGCTGTGGCAGCCGGAGCAGCACAGTTGTGACTGATTGGCAGCCCATCTACATTTTTGTTGGGGAAGGAGCTCCTTGGCCAGAAACACAGATTCTAAGCTCCTTGCCCCCCTCCCCCACCTTATAGAAGGGGAAACCGAGGCTGAGGCTTGCTCCAGGTGACAGGGAATCCAATGGCCGAGCTGGGGCTCAGGTCAGGCCTCCCAACCTCAGGACAATTGTCTGGTCTCTTCCTTCTCCCTGCGTTCCCAAGGGAAGGGAAGGCCTTGCAGAGGAGAAGCGATGGGCCTGGGTGGTTTTTGAGGCCAGAGAAAGGGCGATGTCTGAGCCCTAGAAAGAGTGCAGCTCTCCCACCAGCAAAGCCTGGGGGAATGCTCCCCACCACACCCCGCTAGAACCCTGGGTCCTTCCTCTCCTGCCCAACAGAGAAATGGGGGTGGGGGGATGAGGGCCAGGGGCGGAAGGGAGGCCCCAGTTTCACACTGTGGAGGTTTAGACTCTATGCTCCTCCAGCCCAGGGGTGTTGGGATGATTCTGTACCCTTGTCAGCTTGGTGGGAAGCTCTGACAAGCTCGTCTCTCTACCTTCCAAGGCTGAGTAGACAGATGAAAGCATCCCCAGCCGCTGAGCTGGGTGCTCCAAGCAGAGGTGGCTTCTGGGCAGCTGTGGAAGGCCTCATTTGCATATATGCAAACGATGCCTGGCTCCTCTCTTTTCCAGCCTCATCCAGGCAGACCCAGGTGCTGTTGGAAGAGGCTCAGATCCTGCATCAAAATTAGCTTCTTGAATAGGTTTTTTGGTCTCCCAATGTGAAATTTCCTTTGAACTCCTTCTAAAACCCTGGGACCCTTCCCAGTCTCCAGCTTTACCCTGCTTCCAGTCATGTTAGCTTCTCAAACCCTAGGCATTAGAGCTGAAGAAAAAAAAAGGATTTGGAGGCAGCCAGAGGTGGAGGGCAGAGTTCAACCCGGGCAGCTAGGAGGTTCTAGGTGCTGATCCTGGCTCTGCCTCTGGCTCGGTGTTACTTGGGGTCAGCCTCCTAACCTCTCTGCACCACGATGCCTGGATGGGTAAATAAAGAAAGGGGCTGAAGGTCCCTTTCAGCTCCAACAGTCTGCAAATGTTTGTGAACATCTGTGTGTTAAGGCTCTTTGGCTGTAAATAACACACATACCAACTCAAGGCCACTACGTTGAAATAGAGCAACATATTAGGAAGACACATGGGTATCTCAAGAACACAGTGGTGGCAAGGGGGCAGGTTCAGAAGAGGAGGGGAAGAGAGGTGTGGGGAGCTGTCTGGTCCCTCCATCTCTTAGCTCCTTTCCGGGCAATGGCTTTAATCCTGTTTCTTGAGACTGATTATTCTCTGTTCCTCAGTGAGAATGAATGTCCCACAACACCAAGTCCAGGGAGAGTAACTCACAGAGACTGAGTCAAATGTCTGTCAGGCATCAGATTCCAGATTGCTGGGAGAGAGCATCTTTTGGTCTGGCTTGAGTCAGGTGATCACTGCTGGTCCAATCAGCCATGACCAGGAGGTCGGGGACATGGAGGAGAAATATGGCTGCCTGAGGCCCATAGTCTGACTCTGGGGGAAGGTTTCCAGGTGCTGGGCAGACACCCAAGGAGTCCACCACATCCTACTAAGTGTAAGGTGCTGAATTATAGTGACAGCTACTGAGCCTTTACAATGAGACAGGCATTGGGCTAAACATATTTACTACAAGATTCAACAAACCAATGAATTAGGTGCTATTATTATCACATTTAATCCTCATAACTATCCCTCCAAGTGGGTTCCATTATTCTACCCATTTTACAGACGGCGAGTCTGATGATTGGTGAGGTTAAATAACTTGCCTAAGGTCATGTAGTTAATACCAGGCAGAGCTGGGAGTCTCATCTGAGTCTCTCTGAGCATCAGATTTATCTTCTCTAAAACAGTAACTTCTATATAGTAGGACTATTGTGAAGATTGGTGATGTAAGGTATGACAAGTGCTTAGTGGAGTGCTTGGCATGTAGTAACCACTTATTTAGGATGAAGTGGCTCATTGACCAATGCTTGAAGCCCTGTAGGGACTGGGGATTCAGTATCTTCAATAACAGGCAATTCTGCCTCTAGGCAATCCTGACTATTAAAAAGTTCTTTATTTCCTGAACTTTTGGACTGGCCTGAAATTGCACTCTCAGTAACTTCTATCTGCTGGCCCTAACCCTACCAGTTAGGGGCTGCAGTAGGCAGAATCATGGCAACTCAAAGATGTCCACGTCCTAGTTCTCAGAATCTGTTATGTTACATGACAAAGAGAAATTGCAGAGGGAATTAAGGTTGCTAATCAGCTGACCTTAAAATAGAGATGGGCTTAATATAATTGCAAAGGTCCTTAAAAGATAGAAAAAGGAGGCAGAAGAGTCAGCTTCAAAGTGATGTGATGTGAGAAAGACTCAACCAGCCATTCTTGGCTTTGAGGATAGAGGAAGGGACCAGGAGTCAAGGAATGTGGGCAGCCTCTAGAAATTGGAAAAGGCAAGAGAGTGGATTCTTTCATAGAGCCTCCAGAAAGGAATGCAGCCCTGCTGACACCTTGATGTTAGGACTTCTGACCCTCAGAACCCAAAGATAATAAATATGTGTGGTTTTAAGGTACTATGTTTGTCATAGCTATAGAAAAACTAATGCAAATAGAATAGAAAATAGAAATATTGAACAGAAAAACTAATACAGGGGCATTCCAAGGAAATCAGATCCTTGAAGCCAGCATTCCGTTCACCTGTCTTCTCCTCTAAGCTGTATAATCCTGGTTCCTTCAAGTTCTCCTCACATGAATGTTTTAGAGTTCAAGCCATATCAAAACCAAGAAGAGATCATTAAGTTTAGCAATTATTGGTTCAGTGGTGCCTTTCCACAGAGGCAAGCAACCTAAGCAGCACTGAATGGATGGATGGAGTCTAGACTGCAAGGGTTTGTGATTGTATGATGGCAGTGATGATGGAGGAGAATAAATGCAGGTATAATTGATCACTTCTCAGCCACTCCCAACACCCTGCTAAATATCAGGGTAACCTTTAAAGAAGGCAAGAGGCCATCAATTAAATAAACAGATGCCTTGATGGAGAATGAAAGTGTAAACACAGGCACCATCTCATAATTTACTGATGGTAAATCAGCCTATTCTTCAGTGGGCTGTGCACTAAAGACAAAGGAAGAAATCCATCACAACGGTGTGAGGACCTTCATGAGACCTGCAAAGCAACAAAACAGATTACAGAAAAAGGTTGGACATCTTCCTGGGGTTAAAAATTTTTTTAAACAAGTGGTTGCATATGACTTTGTCTGGAATGATTTATGCAATGCCTTTGGAGATGCAGGGGGATGCATTAGATGACCTTTGGACAGTGTATGTCATCTTTTAATTCTAGGATCAAAGGTTGTGATTTCGGCCTGCACATTTACACTCATCATTAAACCATATACACAGGTTGTTTGATACAGATGGAAAAACACACTGAACCATAGTTCCAGTGACCTGAGGATATGTATGACATATTCAGCAAAATTGGGCCAGGGATTAATATTGCTAAGGTCACTGTGGTCATTTTGGGCACGCAGGGGGTAATCTTTCATAAGGGTTCACTACTCTTCTGTATAGTTCACCGATAATGGACTGGCAGAGAGAGATGGTTATTAGAAAATAAAATGCACTTAGAGTTCCCCCATGAATCATTTATGGAAGACACCATGCTTAGCGAAGACTATGAAAATATGGCTAGTAAGGGCAACTCAGTCACTATTTCTGGATGGCTTTCAAGCATGACTACTGACCACAGAAATGTGCCTGGATGCGCTGGAAGGATTTAGGGTGGAAGCGAAAATGTGTGGGTGGAGAATGAGCCCAAGGGGCCGGCCTTCAGGAGTCATCCTGTGGTGGGACCCACACTGTGAGCGTCCCTCCCATGAGAAGGTGCCCCTCGCCTTACTTTCCTTCATATTCCCACTCTAGGCCAGGGGAGGAGAGGCCAGCTGAAGAGGCAATTAATTCAACAAAACTGAGGTTTGGACAATTAACTCGTACATATGCAAGCAGCTCAGGAGAGGGAGGAAGTGGTTTCCCCTTAACGCAGCCGGTGAAAGATGGTGTGATGTTATCAAGGCTTTTGGGTAACCAGCAAAAAGTTTTTCAGTCCCCACTCTGCCCACACTCAGAATATCAGAGCCATGATAGCCTAACGATATGGGCCTCAGGAGCCCAAAGAAGGAGAGAATCAGCTCTCTGGGTCAACTATAAATAGAACTCGTTAAGATCTTTCTAGAAAGCTAGGGGAAGCAATCAGCTAACTGGAGAACTGTCAGGAGTTTGCCCAAGGGCACAGTTGGACATAGGCTTTTTGTTTCCTTAACAGTCGATAACTAAGGGGAAGTGTATTTGCTTCTTGCAGGTGTGTTTGAATCGCAGCGCAGCAGGCCTCCTGCTGGGGAGGGGGTGTGGAGGAAGAGGAAGAGGAGGGCTACACCTGGGGGCAGGAGGACCCTGCTTTGAATCTTTGCTCCACTGTACTGGAATTGTTCACTTTACTTGCTCTGGGCTCCTCTGTAAATTAAGTCGCAGATGCTGTCCTCACAAAAATCCTACCCTGTTTTGAGAATTGGTAGATGGTTAATAAACACACACTATTTGGGGGGCTTGTAGGGAGACAAACTACTGTCCCGGGAAAGTTAGATCTTGGTCCCACCTCCAGTATTAACATGTTCCTTGATTATAGATCAAGTCCCTGGGTGACTCAGCTTCCCAGGGCCCTCTCCTGGAAGTTCTCATTCAGAAGAGGTAGGGTGGGCTGGGGAATTTGTTTCTTATCACCAGACGTATTTGGGAAACACTGGATTAACTGACTGTCTCCTGAATGTATCAGATCATAACGGTTATAGGGTGGATGTGAAAATACAGACTTCTAGCACCTCTAGCAATGAGGCCTAGAAAGTTGCATTTTTAACCAGCACATGAGGTGATTCATATGATCAGGAATGTTTGGCAAACACTAATTGAATTGATCTCTAGGGTCAAAGTCTAGGACTATTTCCACTCCAAGCTGACGTTCAGCTAAGGTGTACAGGTCAGGCCATATTGTGGGTCAAAATTGGAAACGCTTCCAACCGGGTGGTAATGGATTTTGCCTCCGCCCCTGCCTAGTGTGCCAACCCAGTGCCCTTGCTTCCTCTCTCAGGGCCCTTGCCCACCTCTGCACAACACAGTCACTAAAGGGTAACACCTGACACAGAGGGGGTCTCCAGGACCCTGTCTCATTGCCATGGCCCAGCATCTCTTCTGACTGATGGGTGCGTAACTGCTGGAAAATATTTTTACATCCCTGCTTACCCTCCTTAAAGCAATAATAAGTCCTAGACTGTTAAATTTTGCGAGAAGCAGAAACCAAGAACAACTCATGAGTTTCTTAATTTTTTCCTGCTTCGATCAGGTCTTGGTGGCTAGCTCTTTCTCTGCTGGTGGTGGTGCTGGCGGGGCATCTCATACCTTCCCAGATGTCTATGTTAGACTCCTGACTGTGAGTAGCGGCCCCTTGGCTTATCTCGACACAGTAGAAGATCATTCCTACTGGTGACCACAGCCTCTGAGGTGTCCTCATGACTATCCACTACACTCTGTGCAGGTCTGTCCAGATCACGGGGACCAGAGTGTCAGCAAGTCACTCACCGCAGTCACAGCTGAGCTTGGCAGTTCTGCCCATCAGCCTACACTGGACGCCACTGCACTGGGTAAAAACGTAAAAAAAGAAATCCTTTCAGAACCATCTTTTTTTTTTTTTTAATATTTCTGGCATAAAAATGCTTGTCTTCTAAGAAAGAACTCACTGTGGAGGTACATGGAATAAACAGTGGCAGGATGGCAGTGTAGCTTCAGTGGTTAAAAGAACAGACGCCAGAATCAGGTTGTCGGGTTCGAATTCTCCATTACTACGTCTGACCTGGAGCAAATTGCCACTTAACCTTTTGAAGCCTTTGTTTCCTCATCTGTAAAATTCTGTTAATGGGTGGACTGGATTAATCTCACAGGGGCTTTTTGGGAGCTAAGTGAGATTTTCAAGTAAAGCATTGAGAACAGCATCTGGCATATAGAAAGAGCTCAATGATAAGTGTCACCTGAAGGCAAACTTTTTATGGAAAGCACCAGGGAGTAAATATTTCAGACTTTATGAGTTATATGGTCTCTGTCGCAACCACTCAGATTTGTCATTGTGGTGTGAAAGCAGCCATAGAAAATACTGTAATCGAATGGGTGTGGCTGTGTTGCAATAAAACTTTATTTACTGCTACAGGTGGCAGGCTGGATTTGACCCACGGACCATAATTTGCTGAGGCTTGTTTTGAAGGCAGACAGGTATCTCATAGGAAGGCAAGAACAGGTAAGTCGCTAGGCTTGCTGGGTATTGGAATATAGCTCAGGAACAGGCAGGCTCCGCTGGGCCTTTAGGACTGGATAGCGTAGGCTCTCCTCAGCAGCAAGAATTCTTGTCCTTTTGCCATTTTGGAGATCCAACTCCTGTTTCCACTTCCTGCAGCTTCTCCTGCCACTGCTAATCAACCAACTCACCCCCTGTTCACAGCCCTTTTCTCCTGTTATAACTTCTTCCTCTGGTTTCTGCTTACTCTGCACCTGCATGGAAGCTTTTCTGGGTGTACCTTTTGGCTTCTACTCCCACACCTGGGTCTTGACTCTTGCCTTATATTGGAGAGAATCCAGTTGAGCTGGTTCATCCCCATTGTCCCTGTTTGGATAGAAATTTTATTTCAGACATATGATGGTTGATTTTATGTGTCAACTTGACTGAGCCAGGGGTGTCCAGACTTTGGTAGAACATTCTGAGTGGGCCTGTCTTGGTATCTTTGGATGAGATTAACATTTGAATGGGTAGACGGAGTAAAGGAGATTGCCCTCCCTAATGTGGGTGGGCCTCATCTAATCAGTTGAAGACCTGAATAGAACAAAAAGGCTGACTAAGTAAGAAACTTTGCCTGCCTGACTCCTTAAGCTGGGACATTGGTCTTTTCCTGCCCTTGGGCTGGAACATATACCATTGGCTCTCCTGGGTCCTAAGCCTTTGGGCCCAGACTGGAACTATACCACCAACCCTCCTGGGTCTCCAGCTTGCTGACTGCAGATCTTGGGCCTTCTCAGTCTCCATAATTGCATGAGCCAATTTCTTATAATAAATCTCTCTCTCTCTCTCAATATATCTATATCTATGTCTAATGTCATATTTGTTCTGTCTCTCTGGAGAACCCTGACTAATACAAGATCCCTTCATAGGCCTCTGACCCTTGGGTCAATCAACATAGTGGTTGGGGATGAGGGTCAGGGAGTCCAGGATCTGCTTCTCTCAGCAAAGGGCTGTGGGAAGGAGTGCTTTAGCAGGGGCCTGGATTCTGGGGCTTGGCCTACCTTGTCCTGGTAGAAAATTGGTTTTCTGGCATCACTCATAGAGCCATCAGCCAAGCATTCCATAGCCCCTTGCATTACATTGCCCATTAGAGTCACTGTCTAAATATTTAACAATATGAGAGGCAGCCTGTTATGGTGGAAGGTAGATGGGCTCTACAAACAGACAATGACCAAGAGCAAGTCACTTAACTTCTGGATTCCCAGTGTCTCCTCTGCAAAATGGAGATGATGATATTACTTTGCATGACAGTGGCAAAAAGTAAATGAGATGACATGTGTAAAAGTTACTGGTGTGTGTAAAGTGCTCACCAAGTGAAACCAAAGTTTCATTCTTTTCTTCTTCCCCCCTACCCCCAAATTGTAATTCTAGCCATGGTTATTTCCTTTTGGTGCTGCTGGTAGAGCTGGTAGAACTTTCTGGACCTCCGGTCTTAGTACTACAGAATATCCAGGTCCTGAGAACAGTAATGGCTGCTCGAACGGCCTTACACCTTCCTTTGCAGGGTTTCCCACATTCACAATCCTCCTTACTTTCTCTGGGATCTCCTCTTCTGTCCCTTTGAATATGTTTATTAGCCAGCCCTTGCTCTATATAAAGGATTGGAACTGAGTTCAGCTATAAGGAGGGGCGATCTTTGGTTTTGGAGAAGCCGTGAATTCCATGGCAGAGAGAGTGATAGGCTTTGAACAATCGAGATCCCTGAGATGTAAGTATAAAACAACGTTATTTTCATTTTCATTGTCCTTTTCAAATGTACTCTTGGAGGAAAGTTCTTCCCTTACCCCGGAGGAGAACTCATGCAGTTCCATGACTTTCCTGCTCCCTCTTAGATAATAAAAAGTCCTGCAGTCATGCTAAGTCACCAGACACTGTCTCAACCCAGAAATTAGCATGCCCAGGCCCCTGTAATAACCCAAACTCCACAACCCAATAGCTAGGGCTACTACAAGCGGGAAGCCTGTGGGTGGTGAAGGGGTGGGGACAGAGGGTCTCTTCTTTCTTTCTCAGTTCCTCCTCTTCTAACTCTCCAATTGGAATTAAGGTCCTGAATTAGAGCAGGCAGGGGAAAAGAGAGGAGGGGGGCTTGGGCGCTCTTGCTTGACTGGCAGTAGGGAAGGTTGATATTCTTTCTTGGGTGTGGTTGGTCCACAGGAAGCTCTCCATCACTGGGACTGTTCCCTGAAGCTCTCTTGTCCACAGTGGTCACTCTCCTCCAGCTCATCACAAAACTCTTCTCACAGGTCATAGGACCTGGAGATCATTTCAGCTTCTCCCTGCTGAGAACTGCTCACCCCTGAGGAAGGCCCTCTTGGACAGGGTCCAAGGTGACCACAGCTACTCTCTCTTGCACCACTGGCTCACATCTGGTCCAAGGGAAGCATTCAGGTGGCCCTGCCCAGACACACTCTGGGAGTTCGTAGGTGAGTCCCAAAGCTGCGGAAGTATCTCCTTCCATCCACGGTGGGAGCAGTCAGACAGCCCATGTCTCTCTGCCTTTTAGGTTTCCGGGCAGGAATCCAACATGGGTCCACTCTGTCCCCCCCAATCACGGGGACACTCACCAAGCTCTCTCAATGGTCCCCCTGAAGCCCCTTTCACTAGATTTGAGATGAGGAACAGGCCCCTCTCACCCTCCCTCTTGGAAGGGGTGAGGTTCACAGCACATCAATAATTTTTTTTCTAAATTAATCTTCTCTACAAATCCTCTCCCTTGATCTCTAAAAGCCAGAGCATTTTATGCCCTCAGTGTGGGTGTAGGTGAGAAGTTTGAGTTCCAAAACAAATTTTTGGATCTTCCCTTAAAAATGTGCGTCTTCTTTTGGCACCAAATTGGAATGTCATGTCCATTGTGTCATGGTGCCTCAGGCAAAACTTTCCATTTAACATCTTTTTATATTTACTTTGGTCTTAATGCAATTGCAGGTGGAGACAGAGACAGCCAAGGAACTTCTGAGGCTTGAAATACAGATACTAGGCATCCCTGTCCAGGCCATGCATTTCTTTTTGTTGACAGTCTCTTGGGAGCCAATAAATGTGGCTTACATCATCAGAAAGTCTTGTGGACACACTTGGCCAGAGAACACACTGGTAACCTCTCAGCCTTCCCTTGGAGAGCATTTTCAGAGAGAGCTCTGGGTACTCTTGATTTTCCTTCTTCTTTTTGGCTTCTTGGTTTCTCCATGGGAAGACTGAGTAAGCCTAGCTCTCCTGGAGTCAAGTGTGGTTGGATGGTGAAGAATTCCAGGTGTTTGTTGCTATTCATCCTTATCTTGGATATTTGCAGGACGCTCACCTCCTGGGGCTGGGGAGGAGAAGGGGAACTGGCTTCGCAGAGTCTCTTTTGGAGGAGGGGAGAGGAAACCTGCCATCTAGGATTCCACCAAGGATTCCAAGGTGGTGCTGGTCTGGACAGGATACCCATCCCTCAGGCTAGATTGTTGTTTGTTGTCGCTCTGGGCACATTCTCCATCTGTTTTCACCTGTGGGTGTTTATTCTCTTCTGCAAACTGGTCTGCCACACAAGATCAGTCTGTTGGCACCCTCCGTTTGCAATACCCACTCAGCCCCTCCTGCAGGTCACAGGACACAGTAAACACTGGATGAATGCTGGGTGGGTGACTGAAGCCAATCGGCTCAATTAGAAGCAGTCACCAGAGAACCTCATTTGCATTTAGTTCTGTTAATGCCACAAGTATGAGGGCCTTCAAAGTGTCAGCACCACCCCAGAGGCATTACATAGTTATTTTGGCCTGAAGCCAATGGAAGAGATCAAATTTACTTCTCCAGCCAAACCTGGTTTAATATGCTTATTATGAAAAAAATATGTTGGGGAAAAAAAGGAAAGATAAGATGAAAAAAATCACCCATATTCCACCACTAAGATAATTAATATTTTCCTAAATCTTTCCACTTTCATGCATATTGTTTTAAATAATCAAATTCATTTTTATGTGCAAATTTGATTCTTTCACTTCATTTCCAATATCATTGAAAAGTTGTCCCTAAATGTCATTTTGATTCTTCATATAACATTTTTTTCTGTTTATAAAAATAATGGATGCCTATTATAGAAAATTTGGAAAGATGGAAAAGTATAAAGAATAGGCTAAATAACATCATAAGACTTCCACCCAGACTTAGCTACTATATTTCCTTCAAGTCTTTTTTTTCTATGAATTTATTTGTATATATTTTACAATATTGGCAACCATATGCTGTGTATAGTTTAGTTAAATGTTTCTTTTTTTAATTTTAGTGAAATAATATGTGAAAATAGTTAAATAAAAATGGCAAGTGTAGAAGAGGTTAGGAGGAAAATCTGTCCCCAGTCCTGGTCCTCAGAGGCAGCTGCTTTTAGCCCTTCTGGTATTTTCTTCTGGTGGTTATGTCAGCCCGTATCTCCAGTCGACATGGGTCTACCGCTACTTCCTGCTTATCAATGTTAGAAATTATCTGCTAGACTTCCTGCTCTCATGGTGTGGCCTCTCTGGCCTCGTCTCCTGCATGGTGGGAATTCCTCTGTTGGTTACTTTTTACTGTAAGCAACAAACTTATATCTTTTAAATCTTGTTCTATCAACCGTATGCAGTTATTTTGACCCTTCACTTTCTATAGGGAGGCTATTAACCCCACGCCCCGCCCCCTACCAAACACACAACACACACACACACACACACACACCCCTTTTTCAGCTCTCCTCCACATATTCCATAGATCAACTTCTGTCTACAGTACTTTGGCTTTTCCCATGTCAACATGTACATGGTGGTCCACAACAATTAAGTTTTCCATCTTTCCTATACATTCATCTGGAAAAGTAAGCATCAGTAAACAGTGTGTAAGGCACTGAGGCTATGTCACTGCGGTTCTCTGCAAAGCCAAGCAGTGCTCCAAGGGTACATTCGCTGCTTGGACAGCTCTCTGTTTTGCCTACGTTTTTGTTGTCAATTTTCTTTGTCTTTACCAAGTTCTCTATCTCACCCCCACTTTTCCATCCAATTGGGTAATCTAAAGTTTGCTGTTTTGGAAGTTTGCTGTTCTGGAAGCTCTCTCTCATCCAGGGGCCTCTATCCTGCTCCAGTCTAGACTGACTGCCTCTGAGCCTGCTGCACGGCCCCAGCTGAGGCTTCCTCACACTCTTTTCCTGGCGTGGTTCCTCTTTTTCATGGATCGTGTGCTTTCCTTTATTTAGGCTTCTGTTTGGGTACAATACATCAAGTAACTTCCGGAAACTTGGTGTGAAGGCGGTACATTTTTTGAGTCCTTGACTATTCCACCGTAATGCCAGATTGATTATTGTGTCAGGTATAGAATTCTAGGTTCAGGTAGTTTACTCTCAGAACATTGAAATCATTACCTACAGTGCTGGTGAGAAGTCAGAGGCCAGCCTGATTCTGATTCCTTTGCAGATGACTTTTTTTTTTTTTTACTCCCTGGAAGCTTTTAGCATTTTCTCTTCAGGCATAGTATTCTGAAAATTTACAATAATGTTCCAAGTACAGGTCACTTTTCAGTCATTGTGCTAGGCATTTTGGGTCCTTTTATTCTATAGGTTCATGTCCTTCAGTTCTGGAAATTTTTCTTGTATTATTTCTTTGATCATTTCTTCTCTTTATTTTCTCCGTTCTCCCTGGAACTCCTAATATTTGGATATGGAGTTTCTCAATTGAGCCTTGATTTCCTTATCTTTTCTGTTTTTTAAAAATTTGATTTACTTTCTTAGAGGGTTCCTATAATTTTCTTTGGGTTTTTTATATCGATCTCTCTCTCTCTCTTTCTCTCTCTCTGTGTGTGTTTGTGTGTGTGTTTAAGAGTGGAACATACTGATGTTTTATTGGGGGTGGCATAGGGGGCACTTGATTGCTTTCTGTGCCACAGCATGGTGGGGTATGAGAACAGACTGTTCCACCTACAGATATTCAGTTAATTCTTCTGCAGTCACCCCCTTGCTTCATTCCTGCCCTTATTCACACCTGGCATTTCTGAGTCCCCATCCTTCTTCCTTTGGCCAAATCAACGAGTGAATGTGCTGTAGGTTGAGGGACACATCACCCTGCTGCGTCAGTACCACTCTCCATCAGATTTCCAACTTGCCTGCATCTTTTTGAAATTGGGCCCCCTACTTGCTCTTTTTTTCTTTACTGTCATTTAGTGGGGACTTGGAAAGAGTGCATGTAGTTAATGTGCCTTTTTTTTTTTTTTACTGGAAGTCTCTACTTACATTTTTTTTAAACAAAAAACTTCATTGAGATACAGTTAAATGAAACAAAATGCACCTCTTTTAAGCATATAGTTCATTGAGTTTTAACAAATGCTTCACAGTCAAGATATAGAACATTTCCATCTCCAAAAAATTCCTTTGTGTCCCTTCTCAGTCAATCCTTACATCCTCTTCCTTACCCAGCCCCAAGTAACTACTATTTTTGCTTGTCCTACGGTTTTATATAAATGGAACATACAGTAGTACACTTTTGTGTCTGGTTTCTTTTTCTTGGTGTAATGTTTGTGAGATTTTTGCAGGTGGTTGTACATATCAATACTGTGTTCTTTTTATTGCTGAGTAATATTCCATTATACGTAAATGCCACAATTTGTTTATCCATTCACCTACTGGTGAACATTTGGGTTGTTGTCAGTTCTGATGAAGTGATCATGAGTGTTCCTGTTCAAGTGTTTTTTGTGGACATATACTTTTATTTCTCTTGGTTAAATACCTAGTAGTGGGATTGCCAGGTTATGTGGTAAGAGTATGTTTAACTTTATGAGAATCTGACAAACTGCTCTCCAAAGCTGGACTATTTTTAACTCCTACCAGTAATAAATGAGATTTCCAGTTGCTCCACGTCTTTACAGTGTACTTAGTATTATGCATATTTTTAATATTAGACATTCTAGTGGGTGTGTAGTAGTATCTCACTGGTTTAATTTGCATTTCTCTGATGATTACTGATGTTGAGCATCATTTCATGTGCTTATTGGCCATTTGCATAACTTCCTTTGTGAAGTATTTTCAAACCTTTTGCCCACTTTTTAATTGGATTATCGTCTTATTTAGTTCTAAGATTTATTTTTTGGAGTCAAGTCTTTTGTGAGATAGTCCCATGTGGTTTTGAACCCTGTGTTTTCCCAACTTAATATTGTAAGCAATTTTTCATGCAATTACTTTGTTGGAAAACATACTTATTATTTGTTAATATTCTGCCATACAAATGTATCATTATTTATTAAATAGTTCTCTTTTTATTGGACATTTCTGTTTCAGCTTTTCTTTTGTGATTACTCTAATATGTATCCTTTTACAGAAATCTGGTTTCTCCTTAGGATGGATTCCTAGAAGCAGAGTAACAAGGTCAAAAGTTAGAGCACATTAACAGCTTTTGATATCAACTGCCAAACTGTTTCCCAAAAGTTTGCACCAATTTAAAGCACCACCAGTGGCAGGTGAAAACCATGCTTTATACCACTGCTGCCAGCTCTGGATATCCTTATTTGAATTTTTTTTTTTTTTTTGCTAATTTAATGAGTGGTAATGGTGGCTGGTTTTAAGCTGCATTTCTTAAATTTTTAGTGTAGTTGGATATCTTTCCAAGTGTTTAGTAGTCATTTGGTTTTCCTCCAGTGTGAATCGTTTATTCATCTCTTTTGTTCTCAGATGTGTTTCTGAGTCACGTTTCCCAGCTCTGCAAAGAACTTGCAGGGGATGAGTGTTCGGCATTGGAGTCAGGGGAGGAGAGAAGTGCGCTGGCAGCCGACCAGAGAGCCGGGCGCTGGCTCCATGGGGCAACCGGGACGCCCAGGGACCCTGCACACTCCTTCCTTCACACAGGCCAACTAGTGTGTGAAAGCTTGCATTTATTTCTGTAAATAGTAAGAGGGCAACATAGTCCCAAAAAAGGCGGCACAAAAGCTTGCCTTCTGAGAGTTAAATTGTAACTTTTTGCCTAATGGTGCACAACAGTGATATGCAAGGTCACCAGACAGGGTCAAAATGGCTCCCAGGCCAGCAAGTTTTGATAGTAACCTCAACAAAAGAATTGCCAGACCTAAATAATAAGTTTGTCCCCCAGGAAGAGAGGGAAGGGGTTCTGTTCTCAGTAATCAAAGTGAATGTCAAAATGCTCCCAGGCCTGTGGGTAAAAAGGTCACATGGGTCAAAATTCTCAAATTTCACTGGATCCTGCCTCAAACTGGCCATGCAGAGTGTCTAACCCCTGCGAAGGGCCCCCTGAATTTTTGGAGCCCAGGAGTGCCTCACATATTCTTACAATAGTTCCCCCACATAGAGGTGGGAGTCCCCAGGGATGTGTCCCATGAGCTCATGAATGAAAGGCCCTCCCAGGTCTTTCTGGGAATCCCTAGGGCACGTCCCACATGTGCTTACAGATGAGAGACCCCTTGATGACATTTATGAGAGCCCCTGGGAAACCCCCATACATCAGTTCACAAACAAGTCTTCCCCAAGTATCTCTAGGAACTCCCAGGGGGAATCTCACAGGGTCTCACAGATAACAGTTCCCCCAATATTATGGGGGTCCCCAGGTAGTGTCTCACCTCTGCACCCCAGCATGTTCCCCTGCCCAAATACCCCTGGGAGTCCCCAGGGAGAGTTGCATCTGAGCTCACAAATGAGCCTCCCACTGCCAGCACGGCCACTGCTCCAGCTCTGTGCCCCGTGAGTTCTAGAGCCTCCCACTGGACATCGGATGGGGCACTGCCATCTCTTGGTGGGGGATGACGCCCCCCTCTAGTGGAAGGCTTTGGAGCCTTTGGGATGGCAGAGCTGCAGAATAATTTGAAGCCAAGTGGGGCAGCATCCATCTTTCTTCTCTGCTGGAGGGTAGCCAAGCTGGGCTGACTATGCCTCAGTGGTTTACATGGTTTTAGTCGACAGTTCATTCTATTTTTACTGATAGCTTCATTCTTAATGGGATTCAGATAAGAGTCTTGGTTTTGATGACAGAGGTCTTCTTGCTGGGTTAAGTTTATCACATTGCTGCTTCTCCCCCCAGGATGAACGCTTGCCAAGGAAAATCCGCAGGCTTCCTTGTAACTGGGTGTATTGTTCAGTTGCTAGTTTAAGGATAAAGGGATGTATTACAAGGTGTGGCATCAGTTTTACCAAAGAGTCAGGAAACCATCCAGGAGAAACACCCAATGACTGCTGGAGCAGAAACCCACTGCTGGGCCCACTTGGACACACTTTATTATTATTTTTTTATCTCCGAGGCAGGGACCAGGGAGTAGGACTTCCACCACGGCTTTTCCAAAAAACCCAGCACCTCTGTCCCCTAGTTCTGATCTCCCAGCACATGGCTGCCACCTCACATTGCTCACTTCCATTTTCCGAATGTCTGGTGGAAAGTAGGTCACGTGAGATCTAGAAATGGATGTGGTTTTCAGTTCTCAGTCTCTGCAGTGCAGGAAGGCATAGGAGAAGGGGTTTGGCATGAGTGTTAGGTGAGCCACAGTGGGTCTCTCATGAACACAGCCCACCAGCTTACCAGAAACACAGATACTGCTGACCCTCAGTTTATGTTAAACCCATGCTCAGGGATAACGGGCCATCATGGCTGCACACAGTCCCAGCACTCTCAGGGAGCTGTTGCCCTGGAATGAGGATTCAATCTGTCCATTCTTTGTGGCTATCATATCCCTGTTGGGTGGATAAACCCCTTAAAGCATCTTGTTTTGGTGTAAAATAGACACCATTACTAACTTATTCTCTTAGTCTCATTGGTTGACCACTTGATTCATTCATCAGATATTTACTGAGTGCCTATTATGTGCCACATACTGTGGCAGTAGTGGGGCATACTGGGGCAGTATAAAGAATATGATACATACTGGGGCAGTATAAAGAATATGATACATACTGGGGCAGTATAAAGAATATGATACAGTCTTTATTCTTAAGGGTCTCAGTGTGTCACAGGGAAGGGGGGCAAGGCAGCAGGTCATTATGAGAGAGCTGTGAATGCTGGGGTAAAGGGAAGACCAAGATGACCTGGGGGTGGGGCGGGGGACTGTGGATGGATGGTGATGGGCATATTATTTCAGGATAGAGTGAGCCCTGCAATGAGTCCTAAAGGTCAAAGAGGTGGAGATTGGAAAGGCTTTCCTGACCAAAGAGTCAGGTGTCCAAAGGGACACTTAGGAACACTAAGTCATGAAGAAAGGCTGAAGATAATGTCCAGGTGTCAGGGGTGGGGAAAGAGGAGGACAGAGGCATCAACAGGGACCAGGTCCTGAAGGATCTTGCACTCTCTGATCTGAAATTCAGATTTCATCCTGTAGAGAACTCAGATTGTATTCTGAAGATAGCTGCTGAAGAGTTTTAAACTGTAGAGTAACAGGCTCAGATTTGTCTCAGAAACATAGGACAGTCACGTGGCAGCCACGTGGAGTACAGACTGGAGAGGGCCAGGGAGAGCAGATTGAAGACCTAGTCCAGGTGAGAAATTTTGAGACTTGGATTAGTGGCAAGGTGGAAGGAGAGAAGAGGATGGGTGGGAGAGATGTATAGAAAGTAGACCCCCAGGACACGTCTCATCTTTAATGGGATGGTGGGGATGAGGCAAAAGAGAGAAGAAGTAGATGCTTTGATGTATCACCCTGACCCCTTCAGGACTGAAGGACTTATTCCTCCAGCTGTTGGGAGAACTGCCCTCGGCTGAAGACAGTTTGCCTTGTCCAAGTTCACTTTGCTTTCCTAGATAGCCGGCATCCAATGACAGGTCAACATTAGGGTACAGAAGCGACAACTCAGACCCACCTTGAGACAACTCTGAGGGCCTTCCCAGAGTCAGACCTCCCTGAGGGGTTGGCTGAAACCTTAGTTGAGACTTCACTGGAGCTCAGCATCTTCTTTTTTCTAATCCCGCTTTTCTCCTTTCCCTTACACAGGTGGAGATCACAAGAGCTCTTTCTAGTACATCTCCTTATGCTAATCTTCATCTAAGAATCTGCTTCATGGAAAATGCAAAACCTGCAATGGATGATGTCCAGGTTCCCTGGTTGTGAGCAGTGTAGATGCGGACGTCATTCACTGGGATGTGGAATTCAAAAAGAGGAGGTGATTTGAAGGGGATAGGAGCGACTTCATGATTTTAACTTTGGAAAAGTTGAGCTTGAACTTCCTGAGACTTTCAAGAAGTTGGGATTACATTTCAAAAGAAATGTGTACATTGCCAAGTATAGATTTGAGAATCAGTAGTCTTCTGGGGTTAGTTAAAGTCTTGGATTGATGCCTCCCAACAGGAAGCATATACCAAATTTCCTGGAAATGGAAGTGCCATGATCTTTGGGTTTCTTCCTATTTGGCTTCACATCTGGCTCATGACTGCATCCTGAATTCCTGATCCATTGAATTATTCTGGCTTTCAGCCCTGCTTCCCTAGATTCTGACCCTGGGCTTGGTTCAACCCCATCCTTCAGACATACCTCAGTTCCAGCCTCCCCTGTACTTGCCTACTTCCTTTGTCGCCTCCACCCAATGCCCCAAGACCTGGCTTTTCTCCCTGTCTCCATGATCCAATGTCAAACCTACTCCCGATGTGAATCCCTCTTAGAATCTGAGTATCTCAATGGTAAATATTGTTGAGCTAGTCACTGTCAGCCCCTGCCTTCTCCAGACTCTCTCGGCTGCACACGGTGATGTTTTCGACACAGGCTTATATCAGTTTCTGGACGCTTCCGCTGTCAGCCAGAGTTTTACTTTCTGTAGGATCACCCATTGTCAGGATACTGCTATTCCAACTGTCTCTGGGCATCAACCTGTCTCACCTTGAGCCTTCGCACTAGCTATTTCCTTGATGCCCGTGCGGTTAGTTGGTTCCTCCTTCTCATTTAGACTATAGTTTCAAATGTCAGCTTTTCAGAGAGGACTCCCTTAGTCATCCAATCTAAAGTAGCCACCACTTATCCTCTATTACATCGCCCTTATTACTTATCTAATATTTTCTCATTTGTTTGTCTTTCTGTCTTCCCCTGACTGGAATGTAAGTCTCGAAAAAGCATGGCCCTTATGGTAATTGTTTACCATACTGTCCCCAGACTCAGAATAGTGCCTGGCACGTGGTAGGCGTTCAATAAATGCCTGGCACATATTGGATAGTCAATAAACATTGAATGATTGGCTGATTGAGTCTGTTTTTGGCAGTTGTGGACGCTGATTAGCTTGAACGTAATACATTGAACACCCCTAGATATTGCATCAACTGGAATTAAATCTGAAGATCCCCACACTCTGTCTCCAAGTTTCTGGCCTGCTCTGAAGCAAAGCCTGCCTGACATATGACCATTTATGTTATGGGAATCCAGACCCATCCCTTGCCTCCTTGGCAACCAGTTCATTTCACCTCTTGGATGACGATTCTGTCTCATTTTGTTTTCTCCTGCACCACTGGCTTGATTGGTGGTGATTAGCAGAGGGTAGTCCATTTATGTGAAGCACCTGCTTCCCACCTGTGTCCCCATGAGCAGTCAGCTTTGGACTCAGTGCAGGAAGCTGGTGGGTGTCCTTCATAGCTGAGTGGGCTTCCAGAATTTTCTCCAGGAGTCAGATCCAAATTGGCACCATATGGGTGACCATCTGTATGTCATTTTGCCAGCATTGTGTTGAAAACATCTGCCAGCTTGTGAAAGAGACCTGGGGAGGCCTAGGGGCACCAAGGAGGATTGACAGAAAAACTGGCTCAAGAAAAAGGCTGAGCTAGACAGAGTAGTTTCTACTTTGTGAGTCAGGGTGTAACTCATTTGCCTTCACTTGTTCATGAAACCAGCAAATACCAGCTCAGCAGACTGTGTTCTTGCATCACTCCCATCAGCCCACTTGGATTAGAGTAGACAACTGTGTCAAAGGTTATTTTACCCAACCCAGGGTTGAAAAGCACATGGCGGCACATCAGAGTTCCCATGGAAAGGGGACTATGTGGGGTGGAGGCTCCTAGTCCTGGCATCACGGCTGAGTCATTCATCCCACACTAGTCAGCCTACACAATGTGCTAATTACCAAACGTTATTCCTTGGTTAATGATAAGGCTCACAGAACCAAGAGTCAACACATTTGATTGGATGGCTCTAGGGGGAATATACCCATCAAAAGTGAGGGGAGACTTTGAGCTGAAGCTGAAGGTACCCCCTGTGAAAACATTTCTTAGTTCTGCACGTGTGATTTGCATGTGTGATTCTCCCATCTTAATCTCCAAATACACTCACCCCAAGCTATTGGCCCTTTGGATCACTGAATGATTTTCAACCTCTTCCATTATTTTATTTTATGAATGCCACCATCTGATGCTTTTGAAATGCTTTTTAAGTGTTACGTGCTGTAATAGGCATAAGGGATACAAAATTGACTACAACAGTATCCTTGCCCTGAAGGAGCCCATGGACAGGCAGGGGAGGGAGATGTGCATATCATATACTGTAACAAGTCCATATAAAAGGGACCTCTATCCCAAACTTGGGGGAAAGAGGGATCAGAGAAGACTCCTGGAGAGGGGGGAAACCTGAGCCAAGCCCTGAAGGAAGAATAGGATTTAGCCGAGTAGGGAGAAGAGAAAGCACTCCAGGCAGAGGCGGCAGCATGTGCAAAGGCTGCTAGTGAGAGAAAGCAGACCTATTAGGACACTGTGAGGACTTTCAATACGGCTGCAGCATAGACCGTGGAGGTAGAAAGAGTCAGATAAGGCGTTTGGACAACATCCCAAGGACGAGAGCTATGGAACATTGATCCGAGGTGTTGGAGGATCAGACCTGAAATTTCTGGGAGGTGATTCTGGCTGCAGCGTGGACAATGGCTTGGAGAGAGAGAGAACTGCACGCAGAGGACCCGGGTAGGCTGCTGTGGTGGGAACCAGAAGCAACTGGGTGGAAGTGGGGAGGAGGAGAGTGGTTGGGCTGAGAGATGTGAGGATAGAGTTTGTAACTGATTGTCTGTGGAGGAGGACGAAGGGGAGAATGAGCCTCAAACTTTAGGCTGGGAGAAAGGGATGGCTGAGGGCGCTGTGAACGAAGAGAAGGACCCTCAAGGAGGAGCAAGTGGGGACAGCCCATCCTCTTTCTGCAGCCTGAGAAGGAGAGGGCCTGGGCAGGAGGCTTCATCATCTACAGGGGACGCTGAGGACCCCTCTCTTATCAGGAGACCGTCCCTAGAAATGAGGCTGCTGTTGGGTCCCCTCGGGAAGCCTGAAGGTGCTGGGCTGGCCATCCTGGGCACAGGACATTGCCCACAGAATGAGACCACCTGCCTGTGAACTGAAATGAAGTACTTGTGAGCCCACAGGGTCTCTGGGCCCTGACTGGGCACATGAGAAGGGCCTCGTGGCGTGGACTTGCTCTCGCAGGGCAGGCGGAAGAGGTAGAGGGCAGGGCTCTGGCTGGCAGGCCCTGATCCCTTTCGAGGGTCAGAGAAGTGTACAGTTCTGACTGTGGTTAGCAGGCGACCCGAGTCCTAGCTTCTTGGACGTGTAAGAAGCTGAAGAGCTACTTGAAAGAGATCGCATGCATAGATTATACCAACACAGGCTCTGCTTTCTCTACAAAGCAATTTCAAAACCACTTCATTCTCCACCTGCATTTGGCTAACAGCCTGATTATAGCCACACTAATAACCTTCAAACAGTCTCGGGAGCGCCTTTCGCTCTGAAAGGTGCTGGCCCCCGCCCCCTCCTTGCTCCCTCCCTATTTCATGCTTCTCTGGGACTGCGGTGACAACAGCTGTTTATTTCTCCCAGGGCCCGAGTTACTTGGAGGAGAGGCAGATGGCTGTGGGTTCATTCCTGAAGTGCACTTCTGGGGATCATCAGCCCCAGCTCCCCGGCTGACAGCCCACACAGGGCTACAGGTCAGAGCATGAACAATTCCCATGAATATGGATGCTGAGGATGGAGGCCGATTGCTTCTGTCCTGCAGGGCAAAGCTGTCGCCCTGGGTGGGGATGGTATTTTTGCTGAGATACAAGGTCAGGGGGAAGGGTTGTCCCCTGAGCCCCAAAGCAAGACATTTTAAGACTTAGGATGCGAAGGTCCTCCCAAGCCAAAGAAAAATTCGAAGAGCTCTTCGTTTTCCAAATTAGTAAAATGTCTTTCAAATGAGGGAAGTTAAGTTCTAGTGGTCAGAATGGTAGATTGGCCGTTTGTGTTCCAGGCTGGAGAGAGGTGTGGACAAGCTCTGAGTCAGAACCCAGTTGTGAGGGGAGGGTAGCTAATTTCAGCCACTTGCTGTAAGGGCCCAGCGGTTGAAAGTCAAGAGTTCCGACCCCTAGAGGGAGAGGAGAGGCTTTTACCCCGTGCCAATTCCCAGGCCACTCATCCCGCCTCTGTGCTTCACTTGACGATGACACACTTCAACTTCTTTGATTTCAAGCAAGATATGATTGGGGGTTTGAAAGTAACGTTTCTCTGTTACCAGGGCTGATGGCCTGGCTTAGATCGCCCCTAATCTGAGCTGTTTCTGTGTCCCTCAGACCTGGCAATAGCAGCTCAGTGACATGAGGAAGTGGCTTTCTCCTGCGGGGGCTGCCCTGGACTCCTTCCAAGGACACGGGGACACGTAAGTCACCTTTCAGCCTTGGGTGGTAGGTGGTGCTTCGGATGGCAAGTGTGCCTGCAGCTCCAGGGTCACGGTCTAGACAGGTGTGTGGTGCGAAGTCACTTCTCCCATGGCGTGTTTTTATTACAGACGTGGCAACCTAACCCAGCTTTCTTCAAATTATGCTCGCCTAGATGTTTCCTGGTGACATTTCAGCTACTGCCCTCTCACCGTAGGAAGTGGAGCTGCACTAAATGTATGTGCTCCTCGGAGGTGGGGCTAAAAGGGGCCAGCTGTCGAGGGAGGCTGGGAGGCAGGGACAGAGGTAAGAGGTAGGTGCTAAGAGCTGGCGAATGCTACAGGAATGTAGAACCCTGGCCGTGTTTACATGCAGAGAACTTGGTTTTCTCTTTAGGAGATTTTGTTCAGATGTCTGGAATTTAGTCACAGTAGACCACCCTTTCAAACTTTCAATGTATTTGCTCAGGAAATTTTCATTTAGATATGAATTTCATATGCATATGAATATAGGATTCTGGGCAAGAGAAAATTATTGTTAGCATTGGTATCGCTCCTGAGCTTGAGGCAGTTTAGGGCTCTGCTGTGAGTGTCAAATAATACCTCTGCCTGTTACAGCCCCATGTTGGGAACTTCAGTGCAGATATGCATGAAGGTGACCTTCACAGACAAAACGGGGGTCAGCCTCGTGACCCTGGAGGCCCTCTACCAGCAGCCTCACTCTTCAGATCACACCAATGGTTCCAGAAATAAAGGGAGGCGTTCTCGAAACTGAGGTCAACGCTGTCACAAAGCCCATGTATTTATCTCACCTGAAAGGTATAAGACATTTCAGAGCCTTAGACTCTCAGATTAATATCACTAAGACATTTGCTTGATTTCAGATCTCCTCTGAAAATCATTCATTCTTCCCAAGGCATAGTGGACAGCAGGTTGGGGGCTGTTGGATCCACACTGATGAGAAGCCCCGATTGACAGTGAGGAAGAGGAGAAGCAGGTTCCCGGTCTCCCAGCCTGCCTGCATCATGGGACTGCAGGATGCCCTAAGGACAGCCCTGCAGCACAAAGCTGTATGGTTACGGATACTCATTCTGATGACATTCCT
Source organism: Balaenoptera acutorostrata (assembly GCF_949987535.1). Taxonomy (NCBI): domain Eukaryota; kingdom Metazoa; phylum Chordata; class Mammalia; order Artiodactyla; family Balaenopteridae; genus Balaenoptera; species Balaenoptera acutorostrata. The sequence continues at coordinate 151,360,003 of NC_080066.1, read as the reverse complement.
GCAAATGAAATGAAATTTCTTGTCCAAATGGTTGAAACAAACCGACAAAAGGGTTTATGCTTCAAGGTGCCGAAGGCATTGTATGAAATTAAAGGTGTGTCCTAATCTGCTGCTTTCGGGCGCATTAAAGGAATGGCATTATTGTGTTGGAGACTTGGGTCCTTTTCCTATGAATTATCATCACTTTAAAAAAAAAATGTTTATTGGAGTATAGTTGATTTACAATGTTATGTTAGTTTCAGGTGTACAGCAAAGTGAATCAATTATACATATACATATATCTACTCTTTTTAAGATTCTTTTCCCATATAGGTCATCACAGAGTAATGAGTAGAGTTCCCTGTGCTATACAGTAGGTCCTTATTACTTATCTATTTTATATATAGTAGGGTGTATATGTCAATCCCAATCTCCCAATGTATCCCCCGCCCCCCCATCATCACTTCTTTTCTTTCTGTTACAGATTACAGGGTGATGTTATTCAGTGAAAACTCTGTATGCACTCTTTGGGGAGCAGAACATTACGATCTTTTAGTTGCCGGGAACCCCATATGTGGTGGGCTGCGTGCATAGATGCCCACCTTTACGTGGCCAGAGACCTGGAGGAAATGCCCGGAACAGAAAAACTGGAAGAATAAAATGTGTGCTGCCTGTGTGGAAGAGAAAGCAAAAGGTGACAGGAGAACCTCAAACCAAGGGGACTCTTTCCTCAACTGTGTTCACAAGACTGAAACTGGGTATGAGGCAGTTCACCTTGAACCCTATGGAGAGGTCTAATGACTGAAAAGTCAAAGGGATATTGTCACCAGACTGTTCCCCTGAGAGGCTGTCCCACCAGATGGCCCTTAAAGACCCGGATGGAGAGCCTTGAGCTGTCCGAGGACGCCTTCTCAGAGAGGAGCAGGGCAGACGGGAACGAAGTCCAGAGCAGAAGTCAGCGAACCCAAGGACTGCTGCGTGCAGAGCATCACACGTGTCACCGGCTTCCCAAGGGGACCGGCTTTTATTTCCGGAAGTGATGGAGGTGGGGGAGGAAGGCTCAGCCCAGATGCACTTCTGAGGGCAATCCGGATGAAGCTGGAGGCTGGCATGCCCTTGCCCCCTCACCACTGCCTTCCGGCCACCCACCTGTGAGCTCTGCCCCGGACCCGTCTCCTGCTGAAGGAACAGCAGGTGGCTATTCCATCATCGCCTCCTCCTTAATGCCCTCATCTGTGGACTTGCAGGTCACGTCTCCGGATTCCCTGAGGATGAGGACTCCAGTTCTCGACTCCCAGGCTCGTCCTCTACTGCACCTCCTGCGGTCATTCCAAGTGACCTCAACATCCCCTGGGATGACCCTTACCTCCTCCACGCTGTCCTTCCTGCTCCTCTCCAGTTCAGCTACCCCCACGGCCATACCCTTGCTGCCTCAAAATTGCTCCACCTCTGATAGAATAAACTCTGAAATGCCCTGACTAAACACCACCTATTATCATTTCACCTCCCTCATGGCTTTTATTCCCCGGAAACCTGCTCCTAGCCTGGCCGCTCTGTCCTCATGCCCTTTTGGATCATTCTTAGGTCTACTAACCCCACACCATTCTTCCATGCTGATTCGAGCCCTCTGAAATATTCAATACTCACCTCTTGCTTTCCGACCCCCATAGTCATTGAGTCACCAAGGGGCTCTGTATTCTACCACAGCGTCTTGTGAGTCTGTCCCTTCCCTCCATCCTCACTGCCAGGCCCTACCCTGGTTTGAGGCATCATGAGGTCTTTCTTTGGTGTCTAGCTCTGACCTTTCCTTTTCCTTCACACCCACTCCAGTCCTCCATACTCTGTATGCTCCAGTCATGGGGTCCACTCACTGCTCCCTGAACAGGTCAGCAATTTTCAAGCTACCCCCTTCCTCATTTCCTCTCAGGTAGAATTAGTTGCTCCTTACAATGCGCATTTTGTTTGTACCTGTGCCCCTCTGCCTGTGTCTCCCTTGGTTAGTTACATGTCTGTCTCTTCTACTAGAAGGTGTGGGCTTGGAGGACAGAACCCCTTTTACTCAACTCTGTAGGCGCGGCAGCCAGCACCACACCTGTCACATGGCCAATCTCAGTAAATATTTATAGATGTAAATTTCCCAGGACATGCCTTCCATCAGAACTGGCTCCCTGGGTCCTTTATCAGGTCAGCCACCAAATCCTGTCTTATTGCCACCTGACTTCTTTGGGGGAGACGCACTCCTGCCTTCCTTCCGGCAGTTCCTCCCTTCCTCTGTGGTCATTCTGACTCTGCCAAACATGAGGCTGGGCTGTGGAGGGGGCAGCAGGGACTGGGGATGGCACAGAACACTGTGTGAGTGAACTGGCAGAAGTTCTGTGGGCTCGCCAGCTGGTACCATGGGGGAGAGCCAAAAGGAAAGTTCGTTCTTTCCTGCCCGAAACTCAGAATCCTGAGTGCAGTCACGAGTCTCAGTGCTAAAGGCTTAAGAGTGAGAAGTGTCAAGGTCACCTCTGCTTCGTGCCTGACCGGGGAGGGGGCTTGTGGATGCTGTGTGTGTGTTGGTGTGTGTGGGTGTTGCCAGCCACTGGGCATGTCCAGACAGCTAATAACATGCCTCCACAGCACAGCGAGAACGAGAGCCACTGATCCAATTTGTAATTTATCTTGTGGTTTGATCCCAGTGTTTTCCCTTTGTTTCTGACTTGATGCATTCATCTTCAGGCTCAGTGAGTTCACTTTGGCAAAGTCTTGCATGAATAGAAGCATTTAACTACTCAGTAGATTAGCTCATAGTCACGTGCATGGATATGTGTGCATGTCTGTGTGTGTGTGTGCATACATGGAGCATCCTTAACCCCTAAATGAGGGACTTCCCTTCCAGGAGGGGAGCCCAGGATTGGTTGCTTCTGTGAGGGTGGCAAGCAGAGAGCCAGCAGAGGCAGGTTGGAGTTGGTTTAGGAAGATTCTAGGGGCAGCCAGATTGCAGTGTATAGACCTTCACCCTGGGGAAGATGGAGGTAAGCATCTTTGGTTAGAGACGAGGTGGAGAGGAGTTAGATGTCTTTTCTGGACTTCAGTCAGACCTTCTTCCCTTACAGTTCTCAGGCTGAAAGAAAACATAGGAAGCATCTAGTCCAGTGGTTCTCATCTGAATATGGATCAGAATCACCTGGGATTACTTTTTTCCCCATTTTTATTGAGATTTAATTGACATATACCATTGTATTAGTTTAAGGTGTACAGCAGAATGATTTTATATATGTATATATTGTGAAACAATCACCACAGTAAGTTTAGTTAACATCTATCACCTCAAATAGTTACAAATTTTTTCTTATGAGAACTTGTAAGATCTACTCTCCTAGAACTTTCAAATATGTAATACAGTGCTGTTAACGATAGTCTCCATGCGGTACATTAGATCCTCAGAACTTATTTACCTTATAATGGGAAGTTTGTACCTTTTGACCCCCTTCACCCCATTCCCCCCACTCCCTACCCCCACCTCTGGCAACCACCAATCTGTTCTCTGTATCTATGAGCTTGGGCTTTTTTTGTTGTTGTTTTTTTTTAGATTCCACATATAAGTGAGATTATACAGTATCTGTCGTTGTCTGACTTATTTCACTTAGCATAATGTTCTCAAGGTCCATCCATGTTGTCTAAAATAGTAGGATTTCTTTTTTTTATGGCTGAATAATATTCCATTATGTATATATACCACATTTTCTTTCTTCATTCATTCATTGATGGACACTTAGGTTGTTTCCATGTCTTGGCTATTGCAGGTAATTTTGCGATGAACACGGGGGTGCATATACCTCTTTGAGATAGTGATTTCATTTCCTTTGGTTATATACCCTGAAGTGGAATTGTTGGATCATATGGTAGTTCTATTAATTTTTTGAGGAAATGTCATACTGTTTTCTGTAGTGGCTGCACCAATTTACATTCCCACCAACAGTGTACAAGGGTTCCCTTTTCTCCACACCCTCACTAGTGCTTGTTTTCTCTTATCTTTTTGATATTAGCCATTCTAACAGATGTGAAGTGGTGTCTCACTGTGGTTTTGATTTGCATTTCCCTGATGATTAGTGATGTTGAGCATCTTTTCACGTACCTGTTAGTCATTTGTATGTCTTCTTTGGAAAAATGTCCATTCCTCTGACCATTTTTTAATTGGATTATTTGTTTTCTGTTATTGATCTGTATGAGTTCTTTACATATTTTGGATATTAATCCTTTATCAGATATATGATGTGCAAATGGGTCCTTCCATTCCATAGTTTGCCATTTATTTATTTATTTATTTATTTATTTATTTATTTATTTTAAATTTATGGCTGTGTTGGGTCTTCGTTTCTGTGCGAGGGCTTTCTCCAGCTGTGGCAAGCGGGGGCCACTCCTCATCGTTGTGCACGGTTCTCTCACCATCACAGCCTCTCCTGCTGCGGAGCACAGGCTCCAGACACGCAGGCTCAGCAATTGTGGCTCACGGGCCCAGCCACTCCGCGGCACGTGGGATCCTCCCAGACCAGGGCCCGAACCCGTGTCCCCTGCATTAGCAGGCAGACTCCCAACCACTGCGCCACCAGGGAAGCCCCATAGTTTGCCTTTTCATTTTGTTGATAGTCTCCTTCGCTGTGCAGATAGGATTACTTATGAAAAATGGAGATTCCTGGGGTTCTCAAAACTCCCCATTTGGAACCCCTGGAGGTGTGGCGTGGCAGTCTTTAACATTTGCCCTAAGGGGTGCTGGGCTGCCATGAGCTGCCTAAGGCCACACAGCTAATGGTGGCAAATCCAAGGCTAGAACCCAAGGCAAGTCTTCTGACTCCATCCAGGATGTTGTCTCTTACAGCCCAAATGTGTCTGGGGCTTAAAGCTTTGGGAAACAAGGCTCAAGTGGGACGCAGGAGAGTGTGTTGAGTGGATCGCTTATCCTGCAGACTGGTAATCTACCTAATTTAATTAGTTCCCTACAAGGGGGCTTGAATTCTCAGAGCAGGCAGAGATGGCTGAAATGGACCACTCGCTCTGGGATGACCGGGCATCTGCTGACCTTGTCTTTGATACTAGGCAGGATTTCAAAGTCCTCTGTGGCTACCTTCACCTGCTCTCTCTAGGGACCAGCTCTGTTCTCTTGGCTACTTAGAAAAAGAGGCTTCGATTTCTTCCTGGTCTACAGTTATTGCACCTCCCTCCCTTCCTCTCCTCCCCACCAACCCCCCATCCCCCCACATAGCTTTACTGGAATATGACTCACATACCAAACAATTCACTCATTTAAAGTATACAGGTCAATCATTTTTAGTATATTCACAGAGTTGTGCAAACATCACCACAATCAATTTTAGAACATTTCATTACCCCTAATAGAACCCCATACCCATTAGCAGTGACCGACCGTCTAACCCTAAGCAATCACGAATCTACTTCCTGTCTCTATAGATTGGCTTATTCTGTGCATTCCATCTAAATGAAATTATACAATATATGGTCTTTGGTGACTGGCTTCTTTCACTTAGCATGTTTTCAAGGCTCATTCACGTTATATTAGGTATCAGTACTTCATTCCCTTCTATAGCCAAATAATATTCCATTGTATGGATATATCATATTTTGTTTATGCATTTATCAGCTGACAGACATTTGTATTATTTCCATTTTTTTGTCATTATAAATAATGCTGCTATGAACATTAGTCTCCAAATTTTTGTACGACCATATGTTTTCATTTCTCCTGGGTACATACCTAGGAGTAGAATTGCTGGGTCATATGGTAACTCTACGTTTATCTCTTTGAGGAATTGCCAGACTTTTCTAAAGTGGCTGCAGCATGTTACATCCCACCAGCCGTGTATGAGAGCTTCAACTTCTGCACATCCTCACCAACACTTGTTATTATCTGTCTCTTTAATTATAACCATCTTAGTGGGTGCAAAGCGGCTTCTCATTGTGTTTTTGATTTGCATTTCTCTGATGGCTAATGAGGTTGAGTTTTTCTTTTCATGTATTTGTTGACCATTTGTCTATCGTCTTAGGAGCAATGTATATATAGATCCTTTGCCTATTGGTAGGGGGTCTATAAAGCACTACTTGATAACTGAATAAATGATGCCTCGCTCCAATATGTACTATTACTTCCCTTTGTTTCCAAGTAAGTTGTTTCTGTTAGATAAGGAATCATGCATTGTCTTCAGTGTGCAGGTTCTGTGATCATGTGCTTCCTCAAATAGGGGCTCATGGACTTTGGGGGATTAAAATGATAACTTTTTACTGAAGAGGTTGTGGCCAAGGGGCCTGAGGGGTGGGTGGCAGTGAGGACCTGGACTCCAGGCCCTGATCCTCCGCCTCCTCTCGGCCTTCCCCCTCTGGGCCTTAGTTTCTTTATGTATAAAAACAAAACACTGAGGAATGTACTACTGATCTAGGCAACAATGTGCACTGGGCTGAGAAGCCAGACTCTAGAGACTGACACTGTATGATCCCCTTTATGCGCCTTTCCGAAAAAGGCAGAACTACAGGATCAGACAACAGATCAATAGCTGCCAGGAATGTGGATGGGGGGAGGGGATTAACCATGAAAGGGCACGAGGGAAATTTGGGGGGTGATAAAATTACTCTCTTGAGTTTTGGTTGGTGGTTACATCATTGTATAAGTTGGTCAAAATTCATATCTATGTCTAAAAATGGTGAATTTTACTGTATGTAAATTATACCTCAATAAACAAACAAAATGTAAAACACACACACACACACACACACACACACTCACAATTGGACTAGCAAATCTCTAAGGTCCTCTGAGGGCTGATACTCACTGATTCTGTCCTGCGGGTGTGGTCACGGGCAGGGCAGCAGCAAGAGATGGCCAGGGCCTCCTCTAGTTTCTAATCTTTCCTTCCCTGATCCCTCCTCCTCCCCCCCAACTCAACAGTCTTTTGGTGATGTAATGGGAGAAAGAGGGAAAACAGGCTTCATTGGCTTGCTTGGCCATTTTAGGAATGAGGCCCTCCCTCCAAGAGGTAGCTGTGTCCATGTGGCTGACAGATGTTTTCTGAGGATGGTGGCCTTGCCCAGCTGCTCATCCTGGGTCCAAGGTCTGAGCAACTGGCCCCAAATGGAATATTTCTGAACAAGAGCTCAGAATCCAGATCCTAGAGAAGCAGCCATGGAGGCTTGTCAGACAAATGGGAATGGGGATGGAGAGCTCACACTTCTTCCATTTTCCATCCAGGGTCTGCAGGAGGAACACCCCACGCACCGCCCCACCTCTGCCCAGCTATTTACTGAGGCCTAACGTGGGATTATTGATCGAGACCATCCAGGTTACACACAGTGAGGGAACCAGGCCCATGCTGGGAAGATGAGAGCAAAGGCTTGTCACAGGCAAGGCAGAGACTGCTACCTGCACAGGCAAACAAAACCCACACCTCCCGGCTGGCAGGAAGGGCTGGGAAAGCTGCCCAGCAGCGATTTGCAAACGTGCTCCGCCTTCACCACCTCCCAGGGCCCCTCTCAGATGCAGCAACTGCTAATATCGGCACTCGTTTCGCGAGCACTTACTAGGTACCAGGCACAGGCTAAGCCCTCTATATTAATTCACAAACAACCATACAATTCTGAAGTTCCCACCCTTATTTTACAACGAAGGAAACTCGTGCTCAGACTGAGGTGTGCGGCCCAGCCACCGCCATCAGGGGCTGTTACTCGATTTGTCTGCTGAAAAAAGCCAGATCCGGCTGGGCCAGTTCCCAGGCTCTGAGAGGAATGAGCCCGTGCCTTAAGGGCAGGCTCATCACAGAGAGCTCTGCGCCAGACGGAGCTCATGCCCTACCCCAAAGCCTCTGTAAAACAAGCCAGAGCCTGCAGCCTCTCGCTGGCCAGGGAGGCCTGCCCCTCGATGTGCAGGGTCTGGGACAGATCCTATAACCACCACTGTGGGTGCTGAAGGGCTGGGGGCGGGGAGGGGGCCCAGGCATAGGCGTCACAAGTCCCAGTAAGGGGAGCCAGGAGTTCATGAGCAGAAGCACCCTTGGGAAGGCAGGTTGGGGGAAGGCACACTCTGTGGCCCAGGAGGGGACAAGCCCTGCAGAGGGCCTCCAGGATGTTCCTCCAAGCCACAGAGTTTGGAAGCTGTCACATCCTAGGAAAAGTCCGAGGATCGGAGACATCTATCTGAGGCCCTGAGCAATTGGGAGCTGCCACCAAGGTAAGGGACAGCCTCATGCCCTTTTGGCCAGAAGTCCCCAAAAGGAAGTGGGGAGAGGGGAAGCACTCAGGGGGTTGTCAGACAATCGTGGGTGGGCAGAGCTTTTCCTGTTATAATGGGCAGCCCCAAATCTCCACCTCCACCTTGGACCTGAAGCAGATCTCTGTCCGTAGTGACAGCTTGCTGAACAAAGATCTGGAAATAAGCCAGATGGCTCAACTGAGAAGGAGTTCCAGACTCCCTGGAGGAGGTGGCCATGATCAAGGAAGACAAGGAAGTACAGCTCTTTTGTGCTGGGGCCATGACCTGACAGTGGAATATGCTACAGACCTGACACTTCAGCGGCTACTGCAGGTGTGAGCTCGGTCTTGACCTTGTGAGGCAGGAGTTCTCACTCTGGGAGATGGCCCAGGGGTTCGGAGACAAGTTGGTTCCCATGCAAATGTGGCTGAAGACCCATTCCCACACTTCTGAGATCACTCTTATTTTCCGGAGCAGAATTTCTGCCACTGAAGCAAACTGCTAGGTGCCGGCCTCATCGTTAATAGGATTGCGGTACCGTGGTTCCTTTTTACCTTGTTCTCTTTCTCCTCTTGTCAGCCTGACTTCCAGGCTCTCAGAGTCCCGCTGCTTTGGCGTGATTGGAAGATGAGATTGTCTGTCGCTCAGGAAACCAAGACTCCCCATAAAGATCCCCGTCTGTGTGTAGCAGACTTCCATCTTGGGACTTTATTTAAGAGTGTCAGATGGTGTATGGCCACTGCGGACGCTCACCAGGCCACTGTGGTTTGCGGTGGAGCACAGACAATGGGGCACAGACACCACCCAGCCAAGGAGACCCTGGTAGAGTCAGGGGTGTCAGCCTTCTGGTGACACTGTTGTCCCAACCTACCAGGATGTATTCCCCACCCCAGAGCTTTCCCAAGCTGCTCAGCATCTGCTTAGGAGCGAGGGGGAAACAGGCCGTGTGTGTGTGTGTGTGTGTGTGTGTGTGTGTGTGTGTGTGTGTGTGTGTGTGTGTGTGTGTGTGTGTGTGTGTGTGTGTGTGTGTATGTAATGGGGCAGGGTAGGGAGTGGGGAGTGGGGATGGGTGATAGATTTTTTTTCTAGGGGTAAATCCTACCCAACAAACCCCCAAACCAAGGAGCCACACAGAGTGAGCTGGATTATAGTGGGTTCAAGTCATTTATTTCTAGATGGTACCAGCATGTTTGGTTCTGGAGTCCAATCCCCAAATTCCAGAAAAATAAACTAACGAGAACCACATGCACTATGAGAAGGCCATTCCGACGTGTCTGTGATCGTGCGTCGAGCGGGCATAGAATACAGACCAGGAGCCCTTGGCGCGGCGCAGGGCCTCCCTCCTCGGACAGCTGACAGCCTCTGGCTCTGAGTCCTCATTTGGGACTGGGGAGAGGGCTGAGGCCGGGCCATTAGGACCCTGTTCCTTTACGGCCCTGGGCCCCTTATTGCTACATTTGCTACTTTGCTACTTTATGGCCCCTGGGTGGTGCCCAGGGGATGCCTTATCAGTGGGTGGTACTAATGAGTAGGTTGCTGGCGTCTGCCGTTGCCATGGTTACATGAACCCAGACCCCTCTTCAGAGGGTCCTGAGGTGAGTTGTCAGGGATTCATTTGGCCACTTTTTGACTGTGCCACACATGGTCCTTGCTACATACTCAGCTCAGACAGCCCTTTTGGAGGCTGGTGGCATGTTACCTTCCCCCCCCAGGACTTTCCAGCTCCTGGACTTTGCTGGAACACCTCCCTTCAATACGTTCTGCAAGGCCCAAAGACCAACAGCCCTCAATTCTTTCCAGCTTCTGGGAAGGCTTGCTAGTGGTGGTTTTTGAAGCCCATGCGCTTGGAGCATAATGAGAGGGGTGCATTTTAAGAAAAACATCAATTTCTACAACTAGCCAAGGAGCTGGATGGGTGGCAGCCTCCTGCTTCATGCCGTGTTGGTGAGGTAGTTTGAACACAACAGGGACCCTACTACAGGGAGAGCCCCTGGAGCACGTCTCCATGTGTTCACTGGTCTAAGAAGCGACTCAAGAGTGGTGAGAGGTCCCTCCTGGGTGCTAGCCTGTACCTGACCCCTTGGCAGGGGGTGGTCTGGAGCAGGATGCAGCTGACTGCCCAGGTGGGCTAGACCCTGCTGCATTCCTGGGGCACAGCAACCCTTTCCCAGCAGAACAGAGCATCCCTTCCTGGAAGGGCAGGAGCCCTCTCTCCAGCCCAGAGAGCTCCTGCTGCTCTGGTCAGGCCCTCTGGCTGCTGCTGGGCACTTACATGTGCCAACCTTTACTCTTCCCATGTAGGCAAAGTCTATGGCAGTCAGATGCCCAATGCCTGGTGCCTGTGTGTCTGCCCTGATGGGTGGGTGGTCACTTCTAAGACTGCCCTGATGCTCTGGCTGTGGGGCTGCCAACATGGTATTTGCCCTGTGAATCCTTATCGGGAAGAAACCCAGACCCAGAGACCATGCCCAGTCAGGGGAGCTAAGGCAGGACAGGGCAAAAAAGCAAAGTTTATTTTGCTACAGAATTGCCTTCGAAAGTCTAATCTGGTCTGAATTTTTGGCTGTGTCGACCAGGCCAATGGGGAACTGGCCAAGACCAGATTTTCCAAGTGTACTTGCATTCTAAGGTCTGCATGGTAGACTGACCTTGGACTAGCCAGCTTGGGTGGAGCAATCCTGTTCTACCCCCCATTTCTGGGTGTGATCTGCTGGGGGGGGGGGTAACGTGGTGGCAGTCACAAGACCGAACATGCCTTGGTTGGGAGGCGGGATGAGGGAGGTTATTGCTCTGGGTTTGAATCCATTCGAAGCGCCCTGCTGTCTGTCGAGCCTGCTGGATGTCCCCAGAGGTGTCTGGAAGCCTTCAGCCTGCTCTATCTCAGGGCTGCAGTCCATCTGGCTCTGGGCGGGCCTTCTGGGGGCCTCCAAGGTGGGCCAAGCCTCAGGAGCTGCAGCCGGGGGGCACAGAAGTCCTGGCCAGGGAGACTACCCTTGCCCTGGCTGCAGCCACGAGGAAGGACAGGAGGAAGCCAGGCCCTTGCCCTCGACAACTGAGGGCACAGAGGCACCTGTTGTTCTAGAACTGCCTTTGTCCACCTACCCTGTGTGTCAGTGTCAGCATAGCCTGGGCACCTTGGCAGGGAATAGCTTCCTTTGGGCAACGTTGAGTGCAGAGGAACATGATCGGCAATTTTGTTCTGAAACAGGAGGTCTGTGTGAAACGCAAGGGGACAAAAAAAGGATGGGACGAGAAGAGGAGGGGTCAGAAGACCCCACAATATGGGAGCGGGCTTCACCAAACTCATTTACTCATCAAGCAGTGGCCAGCTGTCTGCCAGGTGCCAGGTTCTGAGCCCAGGTTGTGTGGCATGAGGGGGAGGGAGTGTCTGCCCAGAATCTGGATCTATAGCCCCCCCTTTGGAGGCACCCTGAGGACTCAACATAATGTCTCTAATTTCCACTGTACTGAGAAGGGAGATCAAACACTGCCATGGGGGAAACTGAGGCGCAGGGGTCAAGAACCCACCACGGCGCAACTGTAATCACGACTCCTCATGCCCTCGGTGGCTCTGCTGTGAGGGATGGAAGCTGGCGCCCCGGAGACAGGGCACGAAGGTGGGCTTGGAAAGATGGTCCTGGGGGAGCACCCAGGAATCAGTGTCTGCAAACAAGCTTATGAGCCTCACCAGCTGGTGAAATTGCCCACACAAGTAAAGAAGTACCAGTGATTGCTGTTTTGCTTCTGTGTTTGCTGTTTATACACTCCCAAGGGAGACTTTTCACCTCCGGCCAGAATAGATCAAAGGAGGATAGTCATAGCAGGTGTGGAGGCGGGGATGAGTGTCTGAATTCAAAAGCACGTTGCTTATACCACTCTGTCGGGGGGCTCACGGGAGTCACAACAATGACAGCGACAACAATGAGAGTAATAGCTACCATTTGCAAAACACCTACTATGCGCCAGGCACCCGACTCGGTGCCCTGTATCACTCCCTCACAGCCAGGTGGGCAGAGGGTCATTTGCAGGTTGGGCTCTGTGCTGGCGTTGCCCTGTGATGATTGGCATTGTGGAGGGCAAAGCCTTTGCTGGACCGTCAGAGGACCATTGGGCCCTGGCCTCGCCTCTGGGCACAGATTCCGCCCCAGCTTCAGACACAACTGAGACCAGGCCGCAGGGGCCCAGCCACGCCTGGGACTGCCAGCCTGGGGCCCAGCCCCTCCATCTGGGACCCTCCCAGCTCCCACCAGGAGCTGCCGGAGGGGAGGATCCCAACGGCCCCCGAGTCCACCGCTACGTTTATTTTGAGTAAGACACGCGGGAACACACCAAGGAGCGAGGGGCCACGACAGAATAAATTACAAAATAATAAAAAATTTAAAAGATGGTCAGAACCTTCACGGCTGTTAAACCACAAGCTCTTTCATCAACACCAGTGCTTCCTCTGGTGTTGGACCCTCGAGACGTTTGGCAGGAGCAGAGGGCAGCCGCCAGCGCCTGTGGAGACCTCTTTGAAAGGCGGCCTGCAAGGGGGTGGGAAGAACTCGAGGTGCTGCAGTCCAGGAGATGGCTCAGTGCTGACGATGCGATTGCGGTGCGTGGTGTGCGGGCAGCCTGGTCCCGGCCCCTTACGCACAGCGGCCGCAGAGGTGGGGGAGGCGGAAGGTGGGAGGCGGTCGGGACACAGTGGTGTAACTAGGGGGGTGCCGTGGGTGCACCGGAGAGGCGGTGGGATGTAATACTGGATGTGCTCAGGGCCAGTGGTCCTCTTGAGTTTGCCGGAAGGCGTGATCCCCCAGACGGCGGGAGGAGTTGATGAGAGTCAGAATATAACCTCAGCTGACAGTCACAGCGGGAGTCCCACCGGGTGCTCTCCCCTGAACGTGTTAGGGACCAGGACCTCCTAGAGAGTGGGGTGTCGGCACGCGACTATACAAGGAAGAGAGGGTTGTAAACAGGGGCTTCTACCCGGCTGACCCCAGGTTCCGTGGACTCTCTTTCTGGCCTCCCTCTGGTTCACCCACTGCATCTCCCCACCGTTGCCCATCACGGCCCTCACTCTTTCTCTTTCACAGTGACCAAATCTCCCCGCAGGGAAACTCTGTCTGCAGATGTGGAGCACGGCCGGCTGCCCGCGTGGTCCTCGGGCCCGGGCCCTGCGGGGGGGACCGTCAGGAGGACTGCATCAGGCCGGTGAGGCGTTTGCCCGCCAGCGACTTTCCCTGCAGAGACAGCGACACAGGGGCACCACAGGCACACACACACACAGAAGACAGACAGAGAGAGCCAGACAGGTGGATTAATTGTTGCACGAGCCACGAGGCCAAACGACTTAGCTCACCAACCCCTTTCATCTCTGGGTTTGGGAGCCTTAGCCACAGACAACTGAACAACCAGGTCTTTGGGGCAGGTTAGGGGGTGAGGGTGTGTTGCTGGTACACTTTTGGGCGTGTGGGGATTTTACTTACCCCAAACCAGGCATTTCAACCTTTAGGTAGAGTGTCTCTTAATGCCTGTGGGCTGCCCCTGAACTTGATTTTATCCAAGCGAGGAAGGAAAGGTGGCCTGGGGACTAGTAAGATTGGGGGGGGGGGGGGCGGCAGGTTGACCCAAACAGATGATGGCTAAGAATCTTGGTGACTTGGAACTAATGAATTAACTAGTCTGAAGAAGGCAGAAGACCTAGGAATCCTGTCTAAAATGCAGGATTGAGCTCTCCTTGGGTCCTCCTGACAACCTGTTCTGGGACTGGGAAGGTGTGGGGGCTCTGCCGAGGCTCGGAGCCTGGGCTGCAGGACACAGGGCAATACACTCCTATGTTCTTGGTCCCCCATCTATGGTACCCAGAGGCTGACTTTGATGATTCCACATCAGGAAGTCTTACACGCCCTTCACTTACAAACTATGAAGCCGTTCTTGTCCTTTCAAAAACAAAAAGGATGAACTCTATCGTGAGGCCTGGTACACGGGGCATAGAGGTCCTGAGAGAGGCCAGTTGTTCGCATGCCCGGGAGGAACCTCTGATGTGGGGCTGGGCACCAACAGGAGGAGGAGCAAGGCTCAGCCCTCTGCTTATTTCCCTAGCCATGGTCTGCGCCCATCCCCTGCTCACCCTCTTCAGAAATCCATAGCATTGGACAGGCGTCTAGAGGGAGAGTATGGCCGGACCCAAGCAGATTGATCACTGTGTCTGAGAAAACACTCAGAGCCCATCTTAATATTGACAGTGGGTCAGCGACACCAGCGCCATCTGCCTAGGGTAGCACGTACTCGCTCATCAGCACGGGCTGCAGCGTTTGGTAGCGTGAGGTTTCAAGGGCCAGCAACTCCTCATGTTCATTTCCAAGTGGGGTGTGAGGGCTCATCTTGTTTACTGGGCTTGGCTGCATGTAAGCTGGATGTAATTAAAGAAAATTGATCAGGTTTGTGAAGCCTGGTAGGGTACTCAATAAACCTGCTGATTGATGAATTGATGGATAATGGGCATTTCCAACAAACGAACAACATGGGCTGTGAGTTTGCTGGATACAGGACAATATGTCATCTGGCTTAGCTCTCCACGGAGGGACATGCCAGCTTGACTTTGAGAATTCCGATGGCAGGGATGGGAGCTTGTCCAGAAATGCAAATGCTCTCGGGGGCAGTTGGGAAGTCTGCATCTACCTCCCCTTTGCTCTGCTTTTCCCCTTTCATGCCTCATGTTTGCTAGTGAGACAAAACTTTTCATTTTTTTCTTCCCTACCTTAAAACACACACACACACACACACACACACACACACACACACACACACACACACACACACACACACACACATATGCACAAAATCTCCCCATCAGCAACCTTATCTGAATCTTCAGATACACTAAACTTAGCCTGCAGCCGGATACATTTATACTGGGCTAAGAATTTTTTAATCAGATTTAAAAAAAAAAAAAATCCTAGAGGGTTTCAAGTGCCAGTCTTTGCAAATCACTAAAAGCAGGATGGCTACTCCTCTGTGTGGAGTGAGTTAGGTACAACAATAGTTCACAGATGGCTGAGGCTGACCTCCGAGGACTCCCTCCAGCCCTGGTTCTAAAGCACACATGGAGCCGGGACTTTCCTTGCCTGCCCTTTTTTACACGGAGCTGTAGGCATTTGTCATCCAGGTGGTGCACCTGGGAACGGGCCTTCTCCACACAGGCCTGAAGGCAGGAAGCATGGGGACATGTGGAGCTGATGAGTCTAGGGGCCTCCTGGTACGGGGACTCTACCAAACCTCCCGCAGCTCCTGTCACCCTTTTCCATCCCTGCTCACATGAAAGGCACCAAGGAATGCTGCTTTCCTCCTGGGTGCTGCTTATTGCTGTGGAAACCACACACCAAATACCAGCTCCTCCCCCCTCCTTCCACCCCTCCTCTACCAGGGCCACAAATTACACATGGTGTAACCAGATATATTTCCAGGTTTGCCATACAATGGCATTTGGGGCTCTGATTTAGCTGGCGGGTGTGAAAAAAAGGAATCACTAAAGCTTCTAAATAACAGTCCGTTGCCTGTGCGGATGTTAAAAGCCCAGAGACAAAGAGGGTGAGGTTTACCAGGCATCCAAACCCTCATTACAGCTTCATTCTCATTAGTGAGGTCATTTTGGCTGGAGAAGGGGCTGTGGTTGAGGGAGGTTAGAGATTCTATTTCTGGATGATTGTGTGTCTGTCTGTTTTAGGTGAATTTGGCCCTGAGGATCCCTACCCTCCACGCCTCCCAGTTCTGTAGAGCGGGCTGGGCTGGGAGGCGTTAATTAATCTCTTCCTGCCTAAGTCCTGGAGCTCAGCCTCACAGCTCTGACTGCAAAGACCTGTGGCCAGCCCATCAATCCTTCCCCTCCCCTCTCCCAGCTGCTTGCAGCGGCTCAGGGCTTCACAGTTGGGGGCGGGGCTGCAGCTGACAGCCCGGAGAACACGCCCTGAGATTGTTCCCAACCTCTCAGCCATCCAGGTGGTACTCCTTGGCATTTTTGTCTCCCTCTCCCTCTCCCTCTCCTGCTCCTGCTCTCACACATTTACCAAATGCCAGTTCTGCTGCTAAAGGAGGTCATGATGGTTCAGGTCGGCTCAGGGGGCAGCTCAGCCCAGCCGCAATCTGTTCACTAGGCGGTGACCTCGTGGGTGAGGCTGGAAGGTGGTTACTCATGCAGGGTGCAGGCAAGGCTAGATGCTGGCCTCGGGCTTTGGGGAAGAAATCCTGCAATCACACTGGCTCAGCAGCTGCCTCTCTTCAGAAGAGCTGAGGTTCTTATAATTTTCAGGGATCAAAGTGAAACCTGACAGCAGAGGCTACCGGCGTTCAGAGATGAGGTGCCCCAAGGTGTACGCTGCTAGGGGCTTGCTGGGAGCTCCTAGCTACTGCTCTGCGCACAGAGAGGAGAGCTCCCACCCTGCGCCTTCTAGGGGTCTTTCCTTCCTCCTCTTCACCCCCATCCTCGCCTCCAGTTTGGACGGTTCTGCAGGAGACACTTAGGAAGGGGAGTGGTAATTCTGCCTTTGCCGGGCATCTTGCTTAGTTACAGGGAAAGGAATTTTTTCAGGGTGTGAATGTGTGCTGTTCCTCAATGCTGGTCAGTCGGGAACAGATCATGGTGCCAGGAAACTGCAGCCAGTTCAGCCTGAGGCCTTGGCGTAGCTGAGCGAAGCAGCTGAAGGTGGTTGAAAATGCTATTAGCAGGCAGCCTTTGTCCAAGTGAAAAAATATACAGTGATTAAGAACTGAGCTGCAGAAGGTACATTCCAGAGACACCAAAGCTTTGCATTCAGACAAAGTACTTTTCACCTTCGAGACATTTGGCCAAGTTTAATCCAATAGAATTTGGGATCCTTCAATTTCATGGACCACAGGCTCAGTGCTGGGTTCACAAACACCCACACGTTCAATTCCCACCCTCCACCCTGACTAATCATTTCAGCTCTGCAGCCATCCTGATGGCTAGAAGCCTGGAAGAAGGTGGTCACGGAATCCTTTGTTTCTAAAAGGAAGTGCACAAAAGGAATAGCTCCCTTTTGTGAGGTGCTTCAGGAAAAATCGACATGCTGCTTGACATGCTGTGGCTCTGTGCATCGCACTTCCAGATATTAATCAACAAAGCATGCACCATCTGGGTTACCAGGAGCTTTCGCCACTCACTTACCTGGGAGACTGACGCTAACCTCTTTGGCTGGGAGAAGGGCTGTGGCTCAGAGAGTAGCCCTGGGGGTCAGATGGCATACTGGGGGCAGCGGAGCCAAGCACTAGTGGCTCAGGCAGGACCTTTTTCAACTCTAAGAAAGTAGAGACATCTGAGCTGCTGATGAGATTTTCTTGCTAATTTGCTCAGATGACCTAAGACCAAAGTTACAGATCTCAAGTCCACTAAGTCTAAACACATGCTATGAGGGGGATGGAAATCAACCATGGTTGTCTCTAGGGGAGAGAGATGGAATTGACTGGAAAGGGGCATAAGGGAACTTTATAGGGTGATGGGTGTAGGTTACACTGGTGCATACATTCGTCAAATTCATTGAACCATACATTTCAGATCTATTCATTTTGCCATGTGTAATTATGTTTCAAAAGAAAAAAAAAGATTAGAAAAAAATCCAGCTATCACATCTCTGCTTTGAAATTTCCCACCCCTTACTCTTTTTTCAGTTGCTGTCCCAGCAACTTTGCCTTTTGGCTAAATTCAAAGCTTCCCCCTCCAGTATAGGAGAAACCCAGATTCCTCTGCTAGGGGAACTAGAACTTGCAACAGAACTAATTTGGAACATGATTTCTAGCCTCCATAGATCCAAACGGATCACCTTGTGGTGACACACAGGCATTTTTCATCCCTGCTAATGAAAAATGGTGTTTTGCTGAATAGCGCTCACCAGGTGACCTCAGCAGGCAAGAAGTGGGAGGTCCCAGAGAGAAGCTGTCCTTTCAAGGAGGCTGAAAGTTACCTATGAGTAGATGATGCTCAAGTTCATAAGTGATGAGTGTGTGTGGACTCACAGGCCTGTAGGGGGCTTGCTGGGGAGAGCCGTCAGCCCTAGGAGCCAGGTAGAAAGGAAAGGTCCCCGCTTGGGTTTGTTGGGAGGTGGAGGAACCAAGGACTCCAGCCAAGTCAGGACTGCCTGACTTCATCTGGTGACTTCCCTGGAGGTTGGTCCCCCTGGAGCCCCCTTCTCCACTGAGCAAAGCAAAAGGGATGATTTCAAAAGGAAGCGTAAGGTATTCTGTGGCATCTCCTTTCTCAATGATGTTTAAAATTGGAGAGAGAGTGCCATTTGCTTGGGAAAGTTTAGAGGGCTAGAAGCTCTGGCAGGGGATGGTAGGAAAACCCATACTTGATAGAGAATAATTTGAAAACACTCCAACTCTCCTCTTTCATCATCAGCAAGATGGGCAGATGAGATGGGAACTAGCCAATGGTTACACATGGCTGATTCACGGCAGAGCTAGGCTGGAGCAGCATCCAGGAAGCAGAGGCTGCTTCTGGCTTTCTCACTCTTCAGGGATGGGGGAGGGGGTGGGGGGGGGTGGGTGCCCTGTGACAAGATCCATTCCTGAGGTCTATATTACTCCTGGGTCCTTGCCAAGCTTTCTGATCTCTCTCAGGAGCTGAAGGGCATTTTATTTGGTATTGAAATATTCTCTTTATTTGACTTTTTAAAAATAGGATACCACAGACATCCGAGACACAGCCAGGCCGGTGACTCGGCTGTGGGTGGTGCCCCAGAGTCCGGGGAGGCAGCAAGGGATGCAGGACGCTCTCCGAGGTCACCCCCGGGGAGAGCTGAGAGGCTGACACAGTCTTGGTGCTCCAGCCGGGTGTCAGGCCTGAGCCTCTGAGGTGGGAGAGCCAAGTTCAGGACATTGGTCCACCAGAGACCTCTCGGCCCCATGTAATATCAATCGGCAAGAGCTCTCCCAGAGATCTCCGTCTCAATGCTAAGACCCAGCTCCACTCAACGACCAGCAAGCTACAGTGCTGGACACCCCATGCCAAACAACTAGCAAGACAGGAACACAACCCCACCCATTAGCAGAGAGGCTGCCTAAAATCATACTAAGTTCACAGACACCCCAAAAACACACCACCAGACACAGTCCTGCCCACCAGACAGACAAGATCCAACCTCATCCATCAGAACACAGGTACCAGTCCCCTCCACCAGGAAGCCTACACAACCCACTGAACCAACCTTATCCACTGGGGCAACACCAAAAACAACGGGAACTATGAACCTGCAGCCTGCGAAAGGAAGACCCCAAACACAGTAAGTTAAGGAAAATGAGAAGACAGAGAAACACACAGCAGATGAATGAGAAAGGTAAAAACCCACCAGACCAAACAAATGAAGAGGAAATAGGCAGTCTACCTGAAAAAGAATTCAGAGTAATCATAGTAAAGATGATCCAAAATCTTGGAAGTAGAATGGAGAAAATACAAGAAACGTTTAACAAGGACCTAGAAGAACTAAAGAGCAAAGAAACAGTGATGAACAACACAATAAACGAAATTAAAAATTCTCTAGAAGGGAGCAATAGCAGAATAACTGAGGCAGAAGAACAGATAAGTGACCTGGAAGATAAAATAGTGGAAATAACTACTGCAGAGCAGAATAAAGATAAAAGAATGAAAAGAATTGAGGACAGTCTCAGAGATCTCTGGGACAACATTAAATGCACCAACATTCAAATTATAGGGGTCCCAGAAGAAGAGAAAAAGAAAGGGACTGAGAAAATATTTGAAGAGATTATAGTTGAAAACTTCCTTAATATGGGAAAGGAAATAATCAAGTCCAGGAAGCACAGAGAGTCCCATACAGGATAAATCCAAGCAGAAACATGCCAAGACACATATTAATCAAACTATCAAAAATTAAATAAAAAGAAAAAATATTAAAAGCAGCAAGGGAAAAGCAACAAATAACATACAAGGGAATCCCCATAAGGTTAACAGCTGATCTTTCAGCAGAAACTGCAAGACAGAAGGGAGTGGCAGGACATATTTCAAATGATGAAAGGGAAAAAACTACAGCCAAGATTACTCTACCCAGGGCTTCCCTGGTGGTGCAGTGGTTAAGAATCCGCCTGCCAGTGCAGGGGATATGGGTTCGAGTCCTGGTCCAGGAAGATCCCACATGACACAGAGCAGCTACGCCCATGAGCCACAACTACTGAGCCTGCATTCTAGAGCCTGTGTGCCACAACTACTGAGTCTGTGAGCCACAACTACTGAAACCCACATGCCTAGAACCTGTGCTCCACAACAAGAGAAGCCACTGCAACGAGAAGCCCGCGCACTGCAACGAAGAATAGCCCCCGCTTGCCACAACAAAAGAAAACCCGATCACAGCAATGAAGACACAAGGCAGCCATAAATAAATAAATAATTAAATAATTAAAAAAAAAAAAGCGATTACTCTACCCAGCAGGGATCTCATTCAGATTCGATGGAGAAATTAAAACCTTTACAGATAAGCAAAAGCTAAGAGAATTCAGCACCACCAAACGAGCTTTACAACAAATGCTAAAGGAACTTCTCTACACCAGAAACACAAGAGGAGGAAAAGACCTACAATAACAAACCCAAAACAATTAAGAAAATGGTAATAGGAACATACATATCGATAACTACCTTAAATGTAAATGGATTAAATGCTCCAACCAAAGACATAGACTGGCTGAATGGATAAAAACACAAGACCCATATATATGCTGTCTACAAGAGACCTACCTCAGACCTAGGGGCACAAACAGACTGAAAGTGAGGGGATGGAAAAAGATATTCCATGCAAATGGAAATCAAAAGAAACCTGGAGTAGCAATTCTCATATCAGACAAAATGGACTTTAAAATAAAGACTATTACAAGAGACAAAGAAGGACACTACATAAAGATCAAGGGATCAATCCAAGAAGAAGAAATAACAATTGTAAATATTTATGCACCCAACATAGGAGCATCTCAATACATAAGGCAAATGCTAACAGCCATAAAAGGGGAAATCGACAGTAACACAATCATAGTAGGGGACTTTAACACCTCACTTTCACCAATGGATGGATCATCCAAAATGAAAATAAATAAGGAAATACAAACTTTAAATGACACATTAAACAAGATGGACTTAATTGATATTTATAGGACATTCCATCCAAAAGCAACAGAATACACTTTCTTCTCAAGTGCTCATGGAACATTCCCCAAGATAGATCATATCTTCGGTCACAAATCAAGCCTTGGTAAATTTAAGAAAATTGAAATCGTATCAACTATCTTTTCCAACCACAGCACTATGAGACTAGATGTCTATTACAGGAAAAATCTGTAAAAAATACAAACACATGGAGGCTAAACAATGCATTACTAAATAACCAAGAGATCACTGAAGAAATCAAAGAGGAAATCAAAAAATACCTAGAAACAAATGACAATGAAAACACGATGACCCAACACCTATGGGATGCAGCAAGCGCAGTTCTAAGAGGGAAGTTTATAGCAATACAATCCTACTTCAAGAAACAAGAAACATCTCAACTAAACAACCTAACTTTACACCTAAAGCAATTAGAGAAAGAAGAACAAAAAAACCCAAAGTTAGCAGAAGGAAAGAAATCATAAAGATCAGATCAGAAATAAATGAAAAAGAAACGAAGGAAACGATAGCAAAGATCAATAAAACTAAAAGCTGGTTCTTTGAGCATATAAACAAAATTGATAAACCATTAGCCAGACTCATCAAGAAAGAAAGGAAGAAGACTCAAATCAATAGAATTAGAAATGAAAAAGGAGAAGTAACAGCTGACACTGCAGAAATATGATGGATCATGAGAGATTACTACAAGCAACTATATGCCAATAAAATGGAAACCTGGAAGAAATGGACTAATTCTTAGAAAAGCACAACCTTCCGAGACTGAACCAGGAAGAAATAGCAAATATAAACAGACCAATCACAAGCACTGAAATTGAGACTGTGATTAAAAATTTTCCAACAAGCAAAAGCCCAGGACCAGATGGCTTCACGGGCAAATTCTATCAAACCTTTAGAGAAGAGCTAACACCTATCCTTCTCAAGTTCTTCCAAAATATAGCAGAGGCAGGAACACTTCCAAACTCATTCTACAAGGCCACCATCACCCTGATACCAAAAGCAGGCAAAGATGTCACAAAAAAAGAAAACTACAGGCCAATACCACTGATGAACATAGATGCAAAAATCCTCAACAAAATACTAGCAAACAGAATCCAACAGCACATTAAAAGGATCATACACCATGATCAAGTGGGGTTTATCCCAGGAATGCAAGGGTTCTTCAATATATGCAAATCAATGTGATACACCATATTAACAAATTGAAGGAGAAAAACCATATGATAATCTCAATAGATGCAGAAGAAACTTTTGACAAAATTCAACACCCATTTATGATAAAAACCCTACAGAAAGTAGGCATAGACGGAACTTACCTCAACATAATAAAGGTCATCATTCTCAATGGTGAGAAACTGAAACCATTTCCACTAAGATCAGGAACAAAACAAGGTTGCCCACTCCCACCACTATTATTCAACATTGTTTTGGATGTTTTAGCCACAGCAATCAGAGAAGAAAAAGAAATAAAAGGAATCCAAATTGGAAAAGAAGAAGTAAAACTGTCACTGTTTGCAGATGACATGATACTATACATAGAGAATCCTAAAACTGCCACCAGAAAACTACTACAGCTAGTCAATGAATTTGGTAAAGTAGCAGGACACAAAATTAATGCACAGAAATCTCTTGCATTCCTATACACTAATGAAAAAACTGAAAGAGAAATTAAAGAAACACTTCCATTTACCATTGCAACAAAAAGAATAAATTACCTAGGAATAAACCTACCTAAGGAGACAAAAACCTGTATGCAGAAAACTATAACACACTGATGAAAGAAATTAAAGATGATATAAACAGATGGAGAGATATACCATGTTCTTGGATTGGAAGAATCAACATGGTGAAAATGACTATACTACCCAAAGCAATCTACAGATTCAATGCAATCCCTATCAAACTACCAATGGCATTTTCCACAGAACTAGACCAAAAATTTCACAATTTGTGTGGAAACACAAAAGACCCCAAAGAGCAAAAGCAATCTTGAGAAAGAAAAATGGAGCTGGAGGAATCAGGCTCCCTGACTTCAGACTATACTATAAAGCTACAGTAATCAAGACAGTATGGTATATAGCTGATTCACTTTGTTATAAAGCAGAAAGTAACACACCATTGTAAAGCAATTATACTCCAATAAAGATGTTAAAAAAAAAAAGACAGTATGGCACTGGCACAAAGACAGAAATATAGATCAATGGAACAGGATAGAAAGCCAGAGATAAACCCATGCACATATGGTCACCTTATCTTTGATAAGGGAGGCAAGAATATACAATGGAGAAAAGACAGCCTCTCCAATAAGTGGTGCTGGGAAAACTGGACAGCTACATGTAAAAGAATGAAGTTAGAAGACTCCCTAACACCATACACAAAAATAAACTCAAAATAGACTAAAGATCTAAATGTAAGGCCAGACACTATCAAACTCTTAGAGGAAAATATAGGCAGAACACTCTATGACATAAATCACAGCAAGATCTTTTTGGACCCACCTCCTAGAGAAATGGAAATAAAAACAATAATAAACAATGAACCCTAACAAACAATGGGACCTAATGAAACTTAAAAGCTTTTGCACAGCAAAGGAAACCATAAACAAGATGAAAAGACAACCCTCAGAATGGGAGAAAATATTTGCAAATGAAGCAACTGACAAAGGATGAATCTCCAAAATATACAAGCAGCTCATGCAGCTCAATATCAAAAAAACAAACAACCCAATCCAAAAATGGACAGAAGACCTAAATAGACATTTCTCCAAAGAAGATATACAGATTGCCAACAAACACATGAAAGGATGCTGAACATCACTAATCATTAGAGAAATGCAAATCAAAACCACAATGAGGTATCACCTCACACCGGTCAGAATGGCCATCATCAAAAAATCTACAAACAATAAATGCTGGAGAGGGTGTGGGGAAAAGGGAAACCTCTTGCACTGTTGGTGGGAATGTAAATTTATACAGCCGCTATGGAGAACAGTATGGAGGTTCCTGAAAAAACTAAAAATAGAACTACCATATGACCCAGTAATCCCACTACTGGGCAAATACCCTGAGAAAACCATAATTCAAAAAGAGTCATGTACCACAATGTTCATTGTAGCACTATTTACAATAGCCATGATATGGAAGCAACCTAAGTGTCCATCAACAGATGAATGGATAAAGAAGATGTGGCACAAATATACAATGCAATATTACTCAGCCATAAAAAGAAACGAAGTTGAGTTATTTGTAGTGAGGTGGATGGACCTAAAGACTATCATACAGAGTGAAGTAAGTCAGAAAGAGAAAAACAAATACCGTATGCTAACACATATATATGGAATCTAAAGAAAAAAAAATGGTTCTGAAGAACCTAGGGGCAGGACAGGAATAAAGACACAGACGTAGGGAATGGACTTGAGGAAGGGTAAACTGGGACGAAGTTAGAGAGTGGCATGGACATATATACACTACAAAATGTAAAATAGATAGCTAGTGGGAAGCAGCTGCATAGCACAGGGAGATCAGCTCGGTGCTTTGTGACCATCTAGAGGGGTGGGATACGGAGGGTGGGAGGGAGGCGCAAGAGGGAGGGGATATGGGGATATATGTATATGTATAGCTGATTCACTTTGTTATACAGCAGAAACTAACACACCATTGTAAAGCAATTATACTCCAATAAAGATGTTAAAAAAAATAGGGTACCACAAACATAAAACAAAGCCTCCCCCCCACCTCCAAAGCAAGAGATAGGTGAAAATTGAATTATATTTAAAAAAAGCTCTCTGGATGAAGACTTAACATACATTAAACCTATGTAAAAAGTAAGTAATATGGTCAAAATATAAACAATGGATTGTTTTGCAACAGCCCACCATATTATGTACAGTAACATCAGGTTTTTCCACGTCAATGGTGGGTCTATGGAATCTGCCTGCAGTCGTGTCTGCCGAGAGCAATTCCCACAAAATGTTACTGGGATCATTAGCAGGTCCAGACACCTTACTCTAGCCTGGCAACTAGCAGTGCTGCTTTTTTTTTTTTTTTTTACTTAAATTTTTTTTTAATTTAGAAAAGTTGAGTTGTCAGCCCTCCTATCTGAACTAAATGTGAGAGGACCAACCTATATCCCCTATCTCCAGGGATTTTCTCTGAATTTCTTGTTCCTGCCCAATGGGGTGGCATCGTTATCCCACGCACCCTCCCTTCTCAAGTGCCCTCCTCTTCGACTCAACCAGACTTTGATGGTGGCAGTGTGGGGACGGTCCCCTTACCAGGGACACAGGTTAGCTGCCGAGGAAAGTTACTAACGGCCACCCATTGATTGAACATAGAGCAGCTGTTGTGTGTCAAGCGCACTAGACATTTGAGAGACACCTGTGCTAATGTCCACAGCATCCTTGCCAGTTAGGTATTCCTTTAACCCTGACTGGACACATGAGGTTGAACCACTAGCCTGAGTGCACACTGCTGGTCAGTGGCCTTCATGGCCCGTCCACTTTCTCCCCTGTACATGACTGTCGCTCTCAAGGAAGGAGGCAGGTGGAAAAGCTCAGGACTAAGGCCTCCTCCACATCTTCCCACACCAGGCTATCTCTCTGGGCAGTGCAGGGTGATTTTCTTAACCTCACTGAGAAAGATGCTTCAGCTCTTGGGCACACTTGAGACCATCCCAGGCATTTCTGTTCTGCCTAAGGTGCTTCCCTTCATCACACTGGGGACTCCTGGGAAGGAAAAGCTGCTACCTTCTGGCTGGCAAGCCTGGCAAAGTGGGACTTTGGCTGTTGTGTTGAGCTGAGGTGCACATCACCGCCGCTTGGCACTCATGGGTTTAAAACGGTGGCTACTGGACCGGCCAGTGAAGCTGCCACTTCTGTTTGTGGCCCTGTGTTATTGGTGCCGATGCCTCTGGGATCTCCATAGCAACAGTCCCAGGGAGGAGAGAAGCAGGTGTGATGTTTACCTTCCTGAGGAGGGGCAGGCGGACGCTTTACTCCAATTAGAACCAACCCCAATTAGAACCACGTGCCTAAATCGAGCTGGCTGGGGAAGCCCTCCCCGGCTGCTCTTCCTGGCACTTCTGCCTCCTGCCCCCTCATCGTGCTCGTCACTTATGGGGCTCTTTGCAAAGTCCGACCTCTACCTGTTAGTTTTGGTGGGTGATGGGAGACCTTCCTCCATGGTCCCCAGCTGTGCAGGGACAAATCTGGAACCCGGCAGGCATGCGGGATGCCGGGAGTGACAAGGGCTCAGCAGCTGTGCCCGACACTGGTGGCACAATGCCCAGTCCCCAACTCCCCAGTCTCCTGTCCAAGTTGTGCATTTCCATTTTCCCTGCTGCTTTTTTCACCTCATGCAGGAGAAATGCCCCCCTTTTATTACCGATCTCTTATCTCCTTCCTCTCGTTCTGACTGAAAACCCCTGGTGCTCTTTCTACACTCAGCCTGCAGCAAGGTCTTGGTGGACACAGGGGTGGAGTGGAGGTGGGCATTCTGTTCACGAGGCCCCTCGACGGCACGCCTTCCTTAGCCCATGCTGTGCTGGCCTCTTCCTCGCCTCCTCCTCCTTCTCCTTAAATGTACTTTGGCATCTCTGCGCTGGTTCACCCCAAATTAGGCAAGGGCCCAAAGACTCAAGGAAACAGGGACATGCCTGAGTTGCTATCGGCAACAACTTGATGCTACTTTTTTTCCAACTAGGAAGTTCAAGTGACCCTTGACTATGGCGACAGGGGAGAGTGCTGCTGAAGTTTAGTGGATGAGACAGCAGGAGGGATCACTTGCTCGGCAGTGTGTGATCCTTCTCAGGACCCAGGAGGACTCTAATCCCACCCTCCTAAGAGCACTTCTCATCTCCTGCGAACATGTTCGCCCAGAACACATCCATGGCTTGGGGTCCTTGGTTAAGCCAGCTGCCAAGGCAGAGTTTCGAGGGCACAGGCTGCCAACATGCTGACTGTCCCCACCGCCCCAAAGCATAATCTTTCCGTGAATGTCCAAGTCCATTTGGATACACATTCAAAGAGGGCTGGCTCATTTCTCTTTCCTCCCTACTCTCAGGAATGCAGTTTGGCGGGCATTTATCAGACATGTATTTCTAACCTGAAAAAGTACAGCAGGGGACAGGTCAAGCAGCATTTTTCAAGACATCTCTGGACAGAAACGTGGGCTGATGGAATTCCTAGCCACAGAGACCCTTCTTACTTCCCTACAAACCCTTTTCACATGTCACTGCAATGCTCTCCATCCCTGTGACACAGGGGATGGGCGGTTCCCTAGCCCTCTTCTCCCCTGGTGGTCTAGCAGGTAGAAAGGTGAGATTTCCAAGTTTCCCACAGGACTTGGCCCTGGACCACAGAGGAAGAGTAATGGAAGCTGTAAGTGGGAGACTAAGCCTCAGGATGCTGCTGTTAGCTCGAAAAGCATCTCCAAAGGTAGAGGGCATTTCTGCTAGGGGTCCAGGAGAAGTGAGTTACAGGATCAATACCTAAATACATTACTTGTACATTGCCTCTGGGACAAGGCACTCATCTCCGTGTCATTTCTAGACCCCTCCCCTCAGCTTCTTGTTTCTTAGGAAGAAAAAACTATGGGTGTAAAAAAAGAGGCAGGAAAAATGGGCACACTAAAAAATGGGTGCCACTGACTGTGCATGGAACTAGGGTGTGAGAACAGGAGGGGTGGGCAGAGATGAGGCCACGGACAAACAGATCATCTCTTCCGGATTTGGAGCACCTTCTGGGCAGAAGGATCCCAAAGAAGGTTAGAGAGTTCGGACGCCGGGATCACTCACCCACTGCTGGAAGGAAGCCACCTCGGGGGTGAAATGCAGCGGCCATTCTGACTCTGCGCCAGCAGCACTAGGCAATTGTGTTTTTAGGAAGGGAAGTGAAGAATAACTTATCCAGCTGAAACCGTGAAGACCTGTGGCTTTAGGGGAGCCCCTGCCCAGACACGCACGCAGCTGCAGCGGGCAGGCGGTCCATGCGCAGAGGCACATGCAGGTCTGCAGCGTATGTTACACACGTACCATACACCGAACACGGAGGCGTGTATCAGGCAGGTAGCACATGCACCTGTGTATGCAGCTGTGCACACGCTCATGTGAGTGTTTACACCACAGGCACTTGCAAAAGCATCTCATGCAAGGTTCACGAGCAACCACGTGATTGGCTGTAGAGCTTTACATCAGGCTCCTAAGATGCCAATCTTTGACAGACACTGCAAACTTCAAGCATTTACCTTAAGATACATATATAAACCTGACTTTCCCCAGGAAAAAGCCATTCGTGCCAGTGGAAATGGCCTCTCTGCTTCTGTTTCTGTCAATATTGCAAGCAGTGGGAGCGTGCCGCCCAGGGGGCTGGTTTCCGAGGGATTTCAAAGCATCCCCTGCCACTTGGTGCTGACTCCTCCAACCAGCCCACTTTGTAGCACGCAGTTAGAAAGCAGGAGCCTCTGTTTATCTGGCAGATGGAGCAACCAGACTTGGTGAGGCTGTACTGCTCAGGGCGGCTCCAGGCAGGCAGACAGCTGCCAGGTGAGGGTTTCTGGGAATGAGGCTTCTGCTGTGCAGAGCGCTACATCTGCAGGATTGGATTTCATGCTCTTATAGGGGAGAACCATCTCCGATCTGTGTCTGGAAGCAGGAGGCATCTTAGGGTCCTGCACCTCAGGAGTCGGGGCAAATGCCAGATCCTGACAACGTAGGCAGTGTTCCCTTGGTGGCCCTCCCCACATCCTGGCACCTCACTGCTACAAGCCCCTAGCTCCTACAGCTTCCTGGGAAGTGCACAGGGGCCCGGAGAAAGAGACCACAGGGCAGAAGCTGGCGTGCTGGGTACCACAGTCCCTCCATTCCTAGGGAAAGCAGAGAAACTGGCTCTCTGAGTTGACTTTAAAAATAAGACAGTAATAATAGCTACCATTTATTGAGTAGAGTCATGAGCCGGTTGCTGTAATAAACGAATGTGCTTTGCACACATTGTCGTATTTGAGATACGCGTGTCACCATCCTCAACTGCAAAATAAATACAGTAATACCTACCTTGCAGGACGTGGTTGGAAATCAGATAAGGTAATAAGAGCTAATGGGCTGCAAGTAACATCATAATAATGAAAATAATAATGCAAAGAGTTAGTTATACTTAAGCATATATACTGCAAACACTATGCTAAGCACTTTATGTATTCTTTCCCTCTTAATCATTTACTCTTATCTTTTTTACAGATGAGGAAACTGAGGCTTGGAGCCTGAAACACACAGTTAAGTGGTGGACCTGGAGGAGAACCGAAGTCCCTCTCAGGCCAAGTTCTGCATGACACGGATGCCCACAGTGCGACAACGTGAGCGCCCGACATGACAGCTGTTCTTGTTATGCCCTCATTTAGTGCCAACATCCACCCAGGGCAGCAGACATCAATTGTACCCATCGGGCAAGTGAGCGGCTTGCCCAGGGTCTTATACCAACTTCAGGTGGAGAAACAAGATTCAACGGGGGCTGCCCATCCCTAACCCTGAGCCCATTCTCTACATTCTGGTGGCCCCTAAAGGGATGTTGTTCTCAGCGGGCGGAGCCAGCAGGTCATCTTCAGTAGGGGATGAGAATGCAGTTGGGGGAAATATCACTGCCAGGTTTTCGACATTTAACCTCTCATAGGTAGTGCTTGTTCAGTCACACCCAGATAGCTGGCTGAGGAGCAGTGAGGACAGCTCAGGGCAGGACGAGGGGCCAGTTGGAGCCTCTCAAAACAAACTCCTGCCAGGGCAAGATGCACGTCGCTGTGCAGTCCTCCGTGCAGTCCTGGGGAGGATGGAAAGAAAGGGGACCCTGACATCAAACCTACACAAAGCTGCTGAAGGGCAAGCTGGGGCCTCTAGTGGCCACCACCCCAGACGCACGCCTTCCTGGTGATCCTTCTCATAACGTCCTACACATCTAGAAACGATTCAGCAACGCTATGATTGGGGGCTAGCAAATGATGGGCTCTGAAGCTGTGTCATTACCAAGGAAACCGCCCTTGAGGATATGACCACAGGATGGTGACCACTCACAAATACTAATGGTTGAATCCTTTACATATTTAGAATTATGGATGCCCTGGAACCTTCCAGGATCATTCAGGACAGAGAATCCATCAGACTTTCCCCTCTCCTTTTGCTGCAGCTTACAAGGTTGGGTTGAGTTTTGTACTGGTTGCTCCAACCCCATTTCCCAACTTAATATGCTAGGATGGAAAGGGCAGGCCCTCCTCCCTTACTTGATGGTCTGTCTTTTCCCATTAGGTGTGGGGATTTGGATGCACCGTGCTCTTGGTACAAATGAGGAAGGCCAGGGGCATGGTGTAAAACAGTTGTCCAGCCCTATGAAAAAGCAGGGGCACCCCCTGGATCCCCATTCCTCTCTCTCCCCTACCTCTTACATCCAGGCATCAATCACGCCCACCAGAGTTTTAAAGGCCTGTATGAGGGAACACAGTAACAATCAACTCTGACTGGGCTTTCTTTAGCTTCAAAAAATGTCTTATTAAAACTTTGCTGACTTTATCGGGATCGCCATGTTTAATGAGAGGCCTCAAAGAATTTGAAAGCAAAAGATGAGGAGAGGAAAAAAGCCATAAGCTGTAATCACCATAATTATACAACCCCATGATGAGTTGAAAGCAACCCTGGCAATGCCCGAGAGAGGAGGGAGTGTCATCTGCAATCAGGTTGGTCCTCGGGACAGCTGGAAGGAATGTGACACGAGAGCCCTTCCCTTCCCCTGAGTTGGGCTGAAGATGAGTCCTCACGGAAGGGCCCAGGAGGAGGGGGCCCACGAGCGCAGTTTCCCCTTGGTCTAAGGCATCAGGGGGCGTGTTCTGTTCCTGGCCAGGCTGAGACAGTTTGGGTGCCAGCTTGTCCGCCTGGAACCTGCACTGGCATCAGGTAAAAGGCAACTGGCTCGATCATCTTTTCTGCTTTCAACAAAACACCCTTTCTGGATGGAAATGATGTCAGGCCAAGCTTTCTCCAGCATAGGGCAGGGCACCCCACACACGCCAACCCTGGCTGTGCTCAGCTTCCCTAAGCCAACGGGCACTGGTGTCCTCCACGCACTGACTTCCTCCTGGGCATTCAGGGGAGAGAGTCCTGTTGCCCAGGGCTCAGCTGCAGCAGCAGCGACTGGCTTAAAAAACCAAAAACAAAAGGCAAGGATGACAAGTGAAGGGCAGCAATTCCACTTCTTGACAGTGGCCTTGCTTTGACTTTATCGTCGTCTGGCTTTTCTCCCTCAAGGTAAAATCTAATCTCCTCCGGATCCCTCTCCTCCAGTCTCAGCAAACTCCCTCCATGTGATCTGTCCTCCTTTTCCGTAGCTAATTTATAAACCATATGATAAAATGCAGTATTTCACAAATATTTTATGCATCTGAGGATTCCATTTGGAAGAGGTGATGGAATCCAGAGCAGAAACCTGCTCTACAATATCCTTGGCCATTCAGCTTCTGAACGTTTCCAGGGAGCTCCTTTTTCCTTGGGGTGGCATATTCCATCGTTAGGAAGTTGCTACTGTTAGAATATTCTTAGAATGAGTGACCGTCCCCACGTCTTCTACGCATTTGTTCTAGCTTTGTCTGGAACAATCCAGAAATGTCCACTCACTCTGGGAGACGAACACACATATAGCTCCAGATGTTTATTGAATCTCTTTAGGGGCAGGACACCTTTATCTCCTTCAGTCTCATCTGACATGGCTTCCAGAGTCCCCAGCTATTCTCTTCTGAATTTTCTCTAGTTTGTTGAAGTTCCTGATAAAATGCAGGGGGCTTAGAACCAAGATTCAACACAGTCTAGAGCAACACAGAGAGCAGTGGAGCACTTCTTTTCTGACTGTTCCACTTTTGTTATTACAACCTAAAGTTGCTTAAAAAAAAAAAAAGTGATCGCATCCTGCTTTTGCTTCTATCAAGCTTGTAATCAATTGCAACCCCAGAATTTTTTAAACTTGAATTACAGTGAAGGCTAGGAATGCCACCCTGTAGTTGTGAGACTGAATTTTTTTAACGTAAATTTTATCTGGTTAAATTATACCTGGTTGTTTGGACCCATCATTCTACCTGAAGGAGATGGTTTTACGATAATTCCATTACCTATCAAATGAGCAGTACCTTCCAGGTTTGCATCTTTGAGTATGACTGACATGTTTGTCTCTCCATCTGAGTCATCAAAAAGGGTGTGGATAGGACAGGGCTATGGCTGGACCCTTGTGGCCACAACTAGAAACTGCATTTCCCATGGACATAGATCTATTAATTCACCATCTTATCAGCCATTAAGATGCGATGAATATACTTGCTTTCCCTAATTATGGGCAAACATAGAGGCAGCGGAGGTGGAGGGGGTACAGGGGACAGGAACTGATATTATTTTCAACGTTATTGCACTAGTATCTGGTCACAAATAAATATTTTCTGGAGCAAGGGATGTAGTTATGATGGTCATCCATCTACAGTAAGCCAGGCTTGCAAGGAGGGTGTGGAAAGTTCCTGCAAATGTTACACCAATGAGGCCCATTCTTGTCTGGGGCTGTGGTGACATCGCTCAGGCCAAAATGAATTGACCTTGACCAGAGGGTGTGGCAGAACTCTTGCCATTTGGACGCTGCCACTGCCCGGGTAGCTATACACTCCCAACCCCGTCCCACCTTCCCATCTGTCAGGGAGCCAGCAAACAAACACTCAAGGGTCTTTCTCTCATTGGCCTTCAGGTAACATCACTGAACTGCAGATCCCACTTCTCCAAGCTCTTTTCAGCTCCCCTGCGGTGTCCCAGTCAGCATTCTGCTTCATAGCAACATTTTAGAGATTGTTCCTTCCTATGGATTTGTATCCTGCCCTCCTTCCAGAATACCATGGTTCCCAAACTCGATTTGAACCAAAGATACTCATTTGCTGCTCAGAAACAGGGGAGAGTCCCGCGTTGCTTTCACCAGGAGCTCATTCTGGGGGAATGCCGTGGCCGGCTTACTTCTCAGCCTTCGAAGTCCTTAGACCTTGAGCTCTCTGACTTCTAACCATCCAGTTTGGACACAGGCAGAGTTGGGTCTCTTCTTCCTGACCTTGACATTGGCAGCTTTGTCTCCTTCCTAGGTTCCTGCTATTCCAAAGCCTGACTGATGCCTGGAGGTTTCTCTCCTGCCCCTTGCGTGGCACTGCTCTTCCCCTGGCAGGTCCGAGGCGGATTCTGTCCTCTGGAGAAGCGGGTGTCCTGTCCCCTGCATGGCCCGCACTCCCCGCCGTTCATCCCCGCTGAGGGCCCTGTGGTCGGTCACCTTCACCCTCTGCCTTCTCCCTGGACAGATGGGAGCCCATGGCCGTTCTCACGTGGCTGCCTGGGGACAGGAGCCAGAAATCTGACGGTACAAGCAACAGGGAACGGGCTGAAATCCCACAGCCCCATCAGCCACTTCTAAAGGGAGAGATCCTTCTAGAAGGACGTCTTTCCTGAGTGGGGGGTAGGAGGAAGGCTCCGTTACGGCAAAGGGCTGCAGGTCAGCTCCCGAAATAGCTTCCCACCTGACACATCCATCCCCAGTGTGCCCCCAGCCTGCCTCGCGGGAGACTGGCAGGGATGCGATTTGGATCGGAATCAGTAGCTGTAAACACGCAGCTGTGCCTTTCTGCCTCACGGGAGTTTTTCACTTGACTGCTCGGCACACTGGGGTCTGGGGAAGGCAGGAGAAGCCCGGGGTGGGGGAGAGGGAGGGCCGGCCAGAGGAGGAGGGCGCAGTTTTGCAGAGCCTAGCTGGCCCCCGGGTTGGGAGGCAGGGTCACTGCCGCACTGAGCGGGCACTCCGCGGGGAGGGCGCTTTTGGCTGCTTTTGTTTGACAGCTTGAACCATCAGCTGGGGGTTCCTCCTTCCAAGAGGAGTGGCGGCGTCAACAATGACGACCTCTGACCCTTTCTCACCCTTCCCCCAGAGTTTCAGAAAGAACCCCTCCCAACACCCCCACGGAGAACCACTTTATCTCTTTGTCTTCTCTGCATCCTGCCAGCTAAGCTGATTCAGCTGTCTTACATTTTATAGTTGGTTTATAAAAAAAATAAACTTTTACGTTTTCATTTTCCAGCTACAAAACTATAATATTAAACATGCTTTTTCAAACTTCACTTGGACCCAAGATGGAGAGAGAAGGATCGAGACCAGAGGAGGCTTAACCTCCCACTGACTATAACCAGGTTAACACGCCCTCTGTGCCCTCTTTTTGGGCATTAAGAGAGGACAGTGGAAAGCCGGCCCGGAGTTCTCCAGGGAACCGGAAGGCGTGGTAGCAGGAGAACAGCAGAGCGATGCCGAGGTCCCCAGAGGCTCACAGCCCATTTTTCCCAGCATGCACGGGGCGAGGCGGCAGCAGCCACGCGGAGCCCATCCCTCTGCCCGACTGACCTCACCCCCACCTCCCGACAGACACCCAGCTGGGCATCCGTCCTGGAATGGCGGGGACTGCAGCACCAGCAAGACTGACAGGGCGCGTGGCGCTTACCCTGCTCTTTGCGACCTCTCCCTCCCTGCCCTCCGGGGGTCACAGTGTACAGTGAGCCCTGAGCGATGGAGGGACGGGGCCTGTGCGTCAGGTGCCAGTCGCGCTCAGTTCAGACGGTGCTTTATCTTCACATCCCTGTCAAAGGATTTTAAATACACACCCAACTCAGTTCTAAACATGGTTTACTTCCCAGTGTCAAGGGCGGGCAGCCACTTTCCAGGCAGGAAGGCAGCTCCCCTCTCAGTCTGAGGGATGATTAGCACAGCTCGCAAATCTCAGGATAGAAAGAGGCACAGACCTATAGAACGTTCCAGCTGCAAAGTTCCAAAGGGGTGATCTAGTCCACACCATTGTTCACAGGAGGAAACCAGGGCTCAGAGAGGGCGAGTGATGGGCCTGAGGCCGCACTGTTAGCAAGCTGAGCCTGGAAGCAGGAGTCACCCTGCATGGAGGCTGCCGAGGGGTTTCCCAGAGTCCCAGGGGAAGTCCTTGCTGCTCAAGACAGGCCAGTTTTCATGTGTTCCCTCCCAAGCACTGCTATGGAATCCGCCCCCATCTCTAGGCAGGCCCGGGTCTCACTGCTGCTGGATCTCAGGGCTCTGAGATGGGAGAGGCTGGCACTACAGTTGGCGACCCAGACGTCCCTATGGGGCCCAAGGACTGTTTGCAATCAGAATCAACTCTAAAGATTTTTAGCCAGTCGTTCCTTGCTGGAGGCCTGAAAGGATTTTTTCAACTGAGGTCAAAGCCCTCTGGGGGCTCTGCTGAGTCTAGGTGTTTGAGAACTCATTCCAGCAGAGTGCACGGCCCTGCCCCTGACACGCTGAGGGGGAGGGGGAGACAGCCTCCCCGGGGAAGGAGCTGCTGGGGGGGGGGGTAGAGGTGGGGGAGGGGCGAGCACCCTGGCTGCCGGCCCTCTGCCTCGCCTGCCAAGGGTCTCAGCCTTCCACTTCTGGTTCAGCACCTGGGCCTGGGGCCGGAGCTGCCTGGAAGGTGGTGGGAGGTGAGCTGCAGACTTTTTAGCTCTCATTAGCTTTTCCTTGGCTTTTGGTTGGGGCGGGAGGAAAGGGAGAGGGAGGGAGGGTGACAGCTGGCTCCCAGAACTTCCTGGTCTCCATCCGACTTTCCCGCTGCATTCCTTGGCAGGCAGGACAGAAACGCTTGGAGATGCTGCTTGGCGCACGCCAAGTCTCCCTCAGCTCCCGGCCCTCGCTGTTTCAATTCCAAGGAGCACCTCGACAAAGCCCAACTGCGATGCTCTCTTAGGAGGGGGATGAACACCTGGTTCTCATCTCTGCTCTCCTCTGAGGCCTCCAGCGTCGCTCAGGCACCAGCAACCCCATTGCCCATCTTGGGAGCCCGAGGCTACAGCTGATGAGGCTCTCAAGAGGACAGCTGGGGCTTCAGCTGAGCGCCCAGGCAAAGGTGTCCAGAGAGGCTGATGCCACCGTCACCCAGGGCCGCCACTTCTACTAACTTAAGTGCTATCCCTTGCAGATACCATGCAGAGGACTTTTTCTAGCTTTTCCTCCCAGAGTTCCTCCTCTGTGGAGTTCTCACCAGATGGCTTTGGCCACCCTCTGAAAAGGGACAATCAAATTGCTGCTGTTGAACCTTGGCTAATGGCCCTTTGCTCCTTCTTGCCCTCCCCCCATGCATCCTTGCTGTCCTCTATGTCAGAGTAGCCCCTCGTGGGGACCTCCCTGCTTTGTGGTAGACCCTGAAGGAATGAGTACGCCTAAGAGAGAGCAGGGGGAATGGACAGCCTTTCCGCTCTGGCCACCCTTTCTGCTCTGGCCACCCTCATACCCTCATTGTCATCTGTCAACTGCAAAACCAGGAAGATGGTGGAGAACGGCAGACTGGTCGGCACTGGGCAGTAGGAAGTGGTCTCTAGTTAGAGAAGACCCTCCTCCCCGCCGTCAGCAGTGCCTGGGACCTCCCACCAGAGAGTCTGAAGAGGAGATGGAGGGTCATGCAAAGGCAATCCGCAGAAGCTTCCTACTGTGGCTTTCATATTCTCCAGCCACTGTGAAAGGAAGCTTCCCAGCAGACAGGACTAGGGAGAGAGAGGCTCCATTCATCTGACCTGAGGCCAGGTCCTCGGCCCCCTTTGAGAAGCTGCTATGGGTTACAGCTCTTCCTGGGCCTGCAGCTCTTGGGACCAGGGCCACCAGGTACAGTGATGTGAGTCATCCACTGCACAAGGGCAGCTGAGGGTCAAGGAGGGGATGAAATCCAGCTGCGTGTCGCTTGGCCAGCTGGGCATCTGTGGGGCTGGGCTCATCAGAGGGAGTCCTGTTTTCTGCTCTGGATAAAGATGCGATGCGGTCTGGCTTCGCCACGCCATGGACTTTGAGTGACGTTTGCCTCTGCACCTGGGCCTGCCCTGTCAAAAAGCAGGCTATTATGCAAGCTCCGCGGCTCTAGGTGGCCCAGCTACACAATGCCTTGGCACAGCATACCCTCCATTTGCTCTGATGTTCAAGCTCTGCGTGATTCAGAATGACGCTTCCATTGGAAGGAGCAGCTCACCCAGTAATGCCTCTGATGGGGATCGTAAGGTTCCTTCTGCACCCGAACTAGCGTGGCCCCAGCAGCTTCCATGAACCACAGTGAACTACTCCCTAGGATCTCACGCCAAAGGGGGCATCTGGGGCCTTCAACAGATAATCCCTCCATATCATGATACACCTGAGTCTTGGAAAGAGCGATCTGCTTTCTCCACATGTTCCTCCTTTACCAAGAAAAGAAAGGACACTGGCGTGGGAGAAATTCTGGACCCAGATTCAATTTTGATAAGAAGTGAGCTGACTGAGATAACTAACCATCTGGATCAACATTTCTTGCCACTAGTTGGTCCTAAATGGCAGCTGGCCTCACATCCTTGGTCCATGGACTGCCCAGCTTCACCCCCTCATTTTCCCATTATTGGTTCCATGACATGGATGGTCTTTTTACACATACTTCCCAGCACCGTGAGAATGCTATTGGACAAGTCTTTCATTGAGTTTTATAGTTTGCAGTATGTAGCAGATGAAATATTCACGTAGACCTGCTTTTAAAAAAATCAAGCACTTTATGTATATTATATCCAGAAAATGGCCATCAAATTGCAAGGCATTTTCGTTGGCTGGTTAATTCCGTTTGATTAGAACACTGGGCTGTGGAGACCACGTTCTTGGGTTCCAGCCTCAAGTACTCTGAGAGTTGCTACTATTCTACGGCCATGGGCAGTTTCCTCAAATTCAGCCTCATCTTGTTACCCCAAGTGGTGTTACCCCAAGAGCACAAGGAACAAGGATGGATCAATACAAATCCATCTCCATCTCCACCACTGGAAACAAAAACTCAGAACGCACCACCCCTTAGAGTCTTCATAGAAAAAATAGCATGGAATTTAGGAATGTTTTGGTTTTGAAGTTTGGGCCTTCTCTCATATAGATTCTAAAAATCTCAGG
Source organism: Balaenoptera acutorostrata (assembly GCF_949987535.1). Lineage (NCBI taxonomy): Eukaryota > Metazoa > Chordata > Mammalia > Artiodactyla > Balaenopteridae > Balaenoptera > Balaenoptera acutorostrata. The sequence continues at coordinate 151,321,639 of NC_080066.1, read as the reverse complement.
AACTTGGAAGATTTTTCTCTTTCAGCCGGCCCTGAAACATCTCTGTAAGTTCTCCCATGTGCACACTTCAGATGCTTGGAAGGTGGTGTCTGATGCTTTCTCGTTCCAAACGCTTTGTTAACAGACCTTGGAGGACCACTGAACCAACACCACTTGTGGGATGAAGGAACATCAATAAATGCTCTTCACAGAGCTTCACTGAGATCATGCTTGCTTTCCCAATACCCACTTCTCATGAAAAGCAGCCTGGAGATGTTTGGATGCCTCATCCAAGTACCAGGCTTCCTCTCGCACCCTCAGCCCACGCAGTCAACCTGAACGGACTCCATGGGGCTGCAGGAGTTCTGCTTTCTCCACAGTATACTCTGGGCTTGTCAACAAAACCCTTAAACATCTTCCACCTACAGCCTCCAGGCCTCAAAAGAGAGGGAGTGGTGGGTTCCCACCACTCTCTATCAGCCATCGGGGGTGAAGGAACTCCTGTTGGCCTTGCCTCTAACAGCCCGTGGCAGCTTCTTGGTGTATGAAGTTATGTGTCCGTGGCAAACCAGCCATGAAGACAGACAGGGGAACCACAGGTCTTACACTGTGCAAGTTCTGATTTCTCATGAGGAAAAGCCATGGGGAGAAAAGACCAAAGAAGAGATGGGATGAGCACCCATATTTTAATTGCCGCCTCCTAGAGTTCCTGTGATGTTTACATCTAGCAAATTCAAAATGATGTTTAAATTCAGTTAAGATGCACCTAGCTATGACAGGTAAATGACCAGGTTGTTTTCAACCCAGAATTCTTAGACTTTTCATTAAAGGGATAAAATAAAGATACTAATCACACAGTAGTCAGGTTTACAAGGACTCTCCTCTTCAACAGAGGGAGGAAAAAGGCAAGTTAGCATCCGTGGGTTTCCACCCTTTAGGAAGGGAAATTTGGCCAGTTCCACACGTGGGATCCCTGCTCCTTGGCTGCCACGTTGGTCCTCTCTGGTTTGACGTGAAGAGTGCAGGCTGGGCCCCATGAACTCAGCAGCTTGTTTTTGACGAGTGAGTGAATGAGCGGGACTATTTCCCGTGCATCAAGCCCTATGCCCCTGCCTTACAGAGGATGTCATGGAAAGGGGAGATGGGTCTGTGTTGTTCTACAGATCATGGCCCAGAATCTCCACCAGGCACCATGGGGAAGACCCTCCCACGGCCGCTCCACCCCATGGCTACTGCCCTCCTCTCCCTGTCACACTGTGCAAAGAAGGCTGACAAGGGGCTGTCAGGGACGTGGGAACTCATGCAGAGGCCACTAACACACACACACGCCAGCTGTAGACCGCATCACCACAACCCATGCAGCACAGCCGCCTTAGGCACACGCAAAAGCCGCCGACACAGCAGCAGCGGCAGCTGGCCTCTGGCACCCGCATGGTTGCCAGAGTCCACAGAGGGAAATTTGGATGTTTTTTTAGATGAGCTATGTTTCTGAGCCAATTTATTTTATAGTCCGGTTGGACGGCCTTCTCCCTGGGCTGCTGCAGAGGGTGCACGAACCGAGCAGCCCTGAGGGCAGGGGGGGACGGTCCTTCCTCCTCAAGGCCCCAGACAGAAGATCAAATGCCAGGCCCGAGGCTGGGCGGTCGCCCCGTGCACGGTCTGCAGGGGGAACCGCCGGGCCTTTTGTCTTTTGCAGATCCATCCCTAGGAGAGAAGCCGCCGACCCGCGCAAAAGAAAACGGGTGGGTGTGTTGAGGGGGAATGCACTGGGCTCCCTCCCATCCCGAAGGAAACGGCAATAACCACCACCGCACACACGGAAAACGAAACAGAGAAAAACAACAACCAAAGAAAACCAGCTGAACTTACCACACTGCGAGTGAACTTTTCTAAGGAAGTTCTACGACCTTGCTCACTTTCTGGCTTTAGGGGGGGAAAAAAAAAAAAAAAAGATAGGGAGAAAAATACAGAAAAAAAAAAAATCTTCAGCTTACACATCGTTCCCCAAGGGCAGCAGCGGCAGCTAATGAACCAAAACAAAAGCAAGACAGGGCGGGGGGAAAAAAAAAAAAACGGGACAAGAGAAGCAGCCAGTGCTGTGTGCGACAGTCAGTGGAGAGAAGGAAAACAGAGCTTCCCTGGCGCAGCGAGGAGAGAGGGGTGTTTGCTTCTAGAAGAGCCATTAATCGTGCTTCGGGGCTGAAGTAGGAGCCACCGGGCTGGGAGCCGGGCCCTTGGTCAGCAGTTTGGAGCTGCCTGCTCGCTGCTTTTGAGCGGCCGAGCCCACGTGCAGGAGCCAACTGGGGGCCCCAACGGGGGACACAAAGCAGACGAGCTTCCAGGGCCAGCGGGGCGTGTGGGGGAATGCTGCTGAGACGGCCGGAGTGGCCGTGGACGAGGTGAGGTCATCAAGTCCTCCATGAGTCTGGGTTAGGACTTTCTGTGAGATTTTTCTGCTCAGATGCAGCCAGAAAGCTTGTTAACTTCCTCAGCATCCTCGTGGCCCCTAGTGACTCTCGTTCTCTGTTCTTAGACCAAGGAGGCTCTCCCCAGGTCTTTTGCAACCACAAAGATCTTGGGCCTCAGAAGGAGCGTTCTGGACAGAAAATGCTCTCTCGGTACCCGGGCAGGTGACCCCTTCCAAGGTTTACTCACGGCAGGTGACAGCAGGCTCAGGAACCTCCCAGGGACTCCAGGCTGAGGGTCCCCCCACACAGGGGGAAGAGAAGGCAAAGCCCCTGGACGCTGCCCCCAGGCCTGGCCGTTCTCCTCTCGTGGAGGAGGAGGGGGTGTGGTGTGGACCTGACCCTCTCCCCAACTTTCCTGCTTTTCCAAGGGGGGAGAATTACATCCCAAATACCTGCTAGTTTATCCCAGAGCCCAGTTCCAAGGTCCTGAATCCATGCCTGGGAAATCTGGAGAGCACACTCACTCACGTGGACACACACACACAGCAAAGAATGGAAATTAGAGAGCTGAAGAAGCAGCCAGGTGTCTGTGGGTCTGCAGGATGTGCTGGAAGCAGAGGGGGCCAAAGGTAGCCACTGTGGGTGTGGACAAGGTCAGAGGGCTTCCTTGGCTGTCACGCCCCATCCCCTCAGCTGGCTGCCGGGAGACAGAGAGGACGCTGCAGAAGGAAGACACAACACAAAGGGCACACTGCCGCAGAGCCAGGCTGGTCTTTCTCCTTCAGGCACAGGGAACTGAAGGATCTGTGCTTGGCCTGGCACCATACTGAGACTCCCCACTGGGGACGGCAGGGCTCAGCTTCAATCCAGTGCGCAGCCCGGGGGCTGTCTGTGCAGCTCAAGTCAGGCCAGTCCTAGGCCCTGCAGCTGGCATTCTGCGCCTGTCATTCTTGGCCCTTGGCTCCTGAGCTGCTGCCCACAGACAGTGGCCACTGGCCTGACTTATTCAGGTTCCTCTGCCTTGCACAGGTCCTCCAAGCCGCCCTGGAAAATTGTACTGAAGTACTGGTACTTAAGTGTTCTGGAGGGGCCCCTCAAAACCCAGCTCACCTGCCCTTGAGACCTGGCTCATCAGAACAACTAACCTGATCTCTGAAAATACTAGGATAGAGGAGGAATTAGGGAGGAAGGACTGGAGGCTATGCCTCCAGACTCCATCAGGAGCCTTCCTGAGCAGAAAAGTGAGGCCGATTTACATCCCTCCTCTTAGCTGGAGCTTGTGGCTCATATCCCTTCATGACCTGGACATGTAGATCGCATGGTAAGCCCATCCCTGACATCAGAAGACGCTCTAGGCCTACCTGGAAGTGCCGAGTTACAAATCCAGTCCATGCCTGGAGACTCAGGGAGAAATGGAAGAAAAGGTAGGCTTGTCACTGATTTTGGAAACAATTAACCCCTGGATATTGAAAGGGCTTTGGCATCTGCAAGAGCTTTCTGCCCCAAGAACACTCCTTGGTGTAGGGGCTGGAAGGATAATTCTAATGAACTTCATGTGTGACATTTTACAGGCAGGCCATCCGTTCCTTCCTCATTCAAGTGACCTCCTCCGAGAAACTTTCCTCGTACGGGAGGATCTGTGGAATCTCAGCCCCACTCCCTGTGCTGGGGTGCGTTTTCCCTTTGTGCTCAGACCCACAGGGAGACTGAATGGCCTCTGGCTTCTTCTGGGTGTGTGGACAGGCCCAGATGGGTCAGACTGCTAGAGGCTCACAATTTCCCCAAACTGGGATCAGTTCAGGGTCTTGAGCCATAAGAAATAAGGAACAATTACTTTGCCTTCTCCCCTGAGATCTGGGCTGGAGGCACCAAAGGTCTCCGCAACTTTTCTTGAAAAACTGGGTATCAGAGCCATTACTGGTGGGGATGTCAGCCAGCTGCATCAGGGCCTCTCCACCTCCACCCTCTGGCAAGGGAGCGGGCTGGAGGTCAGGCTTCACATTTTCCATCGTAGTAGTGACACCTGATGGAAGGGATGCAGGCCAACAAGAAAGCTGGGTTCCTCACACTCTGGAATTCCCCAAAGTCTACTTCTCTTTCTCAGGCTCTTGGGGATGTCCTCAGGGCTACCTAAGGGCAGGCAAGCAGGATATAAATGCTCTTCTAGACTTGGGAGTGATGTGGGGCCGGCCAGATATGCAGACAAGATGCTGGCACGTGAGGTCACAGTACACAGAAAGAGGGGCTGTGTGGCTGAGAGAGGAAGCCCGGCAGACAGCGCGTTGCTGGACAGCCACAGGCTCAGGGACTGCTGCTGGGAGGCCGAGAGGGAGAAGAAAGGGATGCGCGTGGTCCTAAGCGGCATGGCACGGGAGTCCCGGGATTTGGTGCAAGGAGAGCCCCATTAACCACACGTGGGCCTCAGATCAGAACCGAGACGTGCAGAGCGTTTGCAGGAACCATGAGCCGTCCCTCCTGCCTCCCCTTTTCCAGACCCCATGTCCCTCCTGGCTCTTCCTTCCCTCCTCCCAGAAATCCAGCTGAGTTCATCCCTGCCTCAGTCACTCCTCACCGCCTGCATGCTGAGGGTCCCTGTGCCCCAAAATCCAGACACTGAGGGCCACAGGGAACCAGGACTTCATTCAGAGTGGAGGAGGAGGAAGGAGCTAGGATGCCGTTACTTCTTGGTTAAAAGAAAAAGCAAATGCTGTGGGGCAGGTGAGGGAGAGGAATGGGCGACCACCCCAGGAAGGACTTCGGGTGCCAGATCGCCCCCTGGAAACCTATAAGCGTTTCTATCCAGAGGGGGGGTGCCCCAATCCTTGCCTCATACTCATCTCTGAGCTGGTCGGGGACAGAAAATCTGTGGGGAGGGGGCTGGACTCTGCAGTGGTTTCCTAAGGGATTGGCTGATGTCACTGCCAGCCCTGTACTCCTGGGCTGAGCCACTGCGGCCTCAGTATTTGGTCACACTCTCCACTGTGGGCAGAACACACAGATGGAGATGATGGTTCCAGGGAGACAGGATGCCACACCCTGGACCTTGGGGGTGGGCTGACGTGGTGACAATCCTAATTATATTCTACTGGAGTGGGACCAGGTACAGAAGGGAAAGAAGAAAAGAGAAAAGAAATAAAACCCAAGGGATGACATTCTCTTTTCACACCAGCAGCAAGCAGCAGGCAAAGGTCAACAGTGCTAAGAAAGGCAAGGCTGCCCTTCGCAGAGATACCTTCTTCTTGGCGAGCAGCAAGTCCTGGTAAGCGTTTGACCGGAGGAAGCGGGCGTAGCTGTCACTCTTCATCAGCTTGTAGATGTGCTCCTGGAAAGGCGGGAGGTGGGAAGACACAAGGAAGAACTGTCAACCAACGCTAAAGGGAACTGCAACCCAACTGGCCACTGTGTTAGGAAAGAAACAAACAAACCGAAATATGCTTGTCTGTACCTGGAAAAACATGTAACATGTTTGCTTTGTTTCGTTTTTTTCCCACTCTGAAAACACCAACCAAAACCTATTTTCTCTCACAGGGTAAAAGATCCTTGAGGATCATGTCGCAGAAGCTATGTAATTGGGCCTTAGTGCCATGTTGGGATGCAGTACTGCTTAATGATGAAAACCACAGGCACGGCAATAAGAAGGAAGAAGTTACTGATGCACCCAACCACTTGGATGAATCTCAAAGGAATTATGATGAATGAAAAAAAGCCCCAGAAGGTTACATACTGTATGATTCCACTGATATGACATTCTTGAAATGACAAATTATAGAAACAGACAACAGATTAGTGGTTGCCAGAGGTTAGGGATGGGAGAGGGGCAGGGAGGGGAGGGAGGTGTGGTTATAAAAGACAATAGGAAGGGTTCTTGTGGTGGTGGACTAGCTCTGTATCTTGACACATCTTACACATGTGATAGAGTTGTACAGAACGAAACACACACACACACACATACGAGTACAAGTAAAATTGGGAAATCTGATAAACTTGGGGGATGTAGCAATGCCAACATCATGGCCGTGATACTGTAGTATAGTTTTTGCATATGTTACTGTTAGGAGAAACTGGGTAAATGGGATATCTCTATATTATTTCTTATAACTGCTTGTGAAGCTAAAAGTATCTCAAAATAAAAAGTTTAATTAAAAAAAAGTCCACAGGCAACGATGCAATTGGGTCAGTTTGTGCATGTCAGGGCCACCATCCCATCCTGGAAGGGGACCCTTAGAACCAGATCATGGGGGCATCTGCGCAAATATGCCAGGCCTGAGTCTTCCATCCAGGAGGGGCAGATGCTGGGGCATAGTGCCTTCCTGGGCTCCTAGAGGAATTACATTCTGGCCATGGCAACGGATTTTACCCTTCACTTCCGGCTAATTCCTATAGCCTTGTGATCCCTTCCTAATAGATCTGTCCTCATTAAGGGCAGGAAAAGCCTGTTTCATTAAAAGATGGAGCTTGTCCATTGAAAAAGTGTTATTTATTAGTTGAAATGCAAGGTAGCTCAGCTGCACAGGAAAACCTGGCTGTCCCAAGAGAGGACCTGTTAGGAGGAGGGTGGGCTTTCCCTAGGGAGGGTGGGATCATCAGGCAGGGACGCATCTTGCCTGATGTACACTCATTGCTCATCCCACGAAGCTGGACCAGGGCCCCAGTGCTCAGGGGAATGGAGAGCTGGTCAGTGAAGAGGGTGCTCAGCAAAGAGGCTCGACTGGTCATTAAGGACCTCTTCCTCGGGTACTGTTCCCAGGGGAGGAGGAAGGGGAGGTAGAGACTTCTCCTCAGCTGGGGGCACATTTAAGAGATACCTGGCCAGACTGCTGGTGCATCCCAGAGGAAGCTGGGTGATGACGGTGGCTTGCCAAGACCCTCCTCCTACCCACCTCAAAAGGAAGTGAAGGCAGAAAGCAAGAGTCACCTTGGTGGCACGTGGATCCCTCTCTGGCCATCTTCAGATGGACCATATGCAGACCTACTTGGGCACCAGCTTCATTCTTGCCCAGATGCCCCCGTATTTATAAAAGCGGGTGCAGCCCTACTCGTGGGAATGGGGCCACTGCAAGGAGCCCAGTGAAATGAAACACTGGCTTCAGTCTGAATCTACTTTGATGATCCAGATGTGTGCTGAGTTAATAAACTTAGTGGGAACACATGTCGCTGAGTGTTTTTCTGCAAATTTCAGACAAAAATCCAGCCCACTCTAGTTCAAGCTCCTTGAGGGAACAATGTGTTTTTAATCTCTTATATATGCATAGCGTCCAGCACAGGGTTAAATGTTAGCGGAATTTATGTTGCTTTTTGGTTCACTGAAATGCTGGTCTGAGTCTGCAAGTAGTGAGCAAGTTTGCAGGCTCCATACTTGCTTTAGTTTATGATCAGATCCTGCTCTCTGTATGGAAGGAGAGTGGGGATCACACTCAACTCAAAGGAGGTTCCTATGTGGGCATCTTGGCTCAGCCCTAATGGCCTCAGAGCCCAGACTGAGGGACATCATGGTCTTTGCATTTGTTGTCCCTTTAAAGTGGTCTAACACTTACATCTTAGGTACAAATGTTAACCCAGAGAGAAAATATCTCACTGTCTCCTTCTTGTCTCAGGCATGGCTTCTGTCTGGCCCACAGAGCCAGGTGGCTCCTGAGTCATCTGGAAAGGCCTGGCCCTCAGGCCTGGACCCTCTCCAAACCTCTCTCCAAGGCAACAGGCCCATGCTTCTTGTTCTGACTTCTCAGAGGAATCTAAATCCCCAGGTATATCTCACAAAATACCCCCTGCTCCCCCAAGAAGAGTAAGGAAACCTTTCCCAGCCCAGCCCTTCTGGACTTGGCAACAAATTTCACCCCTGATCTAGCTAATTCCTCCAGCTCATCGTGGGCAGGAAAAGCCACTGAAAGAAAGAACCTGTCAATTGAGAAAGAATAGGATAAAGCAGATGCCTCAGCATTTGATCTCCAAAATATTTGTTGAGCATCTCCTAGGTGCCAGGCACTGTGTCAGGCACTGAGAATACAGCATCACCAAGACAGAAGAGGTCCCCGCTGTCAGAAAGCTTAGATCTCATTGCATAAGGGCGTGCGTGACCAGTTGAGCTGAGGGATACAAGGAAGAAGAGCAGGTTCCGGGTGCTGTGAACGGGCATAACTGAGGATGACCTACCCTGCCAGAGGTGGGGAGTGGTTATCCCTCAGCCAGAAAGAGCCTCATCAAGGTAGGAAGAGCTGAGCAGACAGGAATGTATCTCCCAGTTCCTAGTCTGGTCAACCAGAGCAAGAAGGACAGTCCAGGGCCGAAGAGGCAGGAGCAGCAAGCAGTGGTGGTCCCCTCTCTGGGCGGGGCGGGGACAGTTGATGTGGGTCAGAGGGGCAGTTTGGGCACTGCTCTTGCCCTCTCTATTCACATGCCAACCTGGCAGTTTGTTGCCAAGGCCAGAGCCAAGGTGAGGACCTTGTGGGGACAGAGTAAAGAGAACATGGCCTGTTGGATGTGGGCTGCATAAGGCAGTCTCACTCTGCCAACCTCGTTGCTAGTCCTTGGCCATTATTATGACCGTCTCAGATTACCCTGTAAGGAAACAACCACCAAAACAACTATAGCATGTGCAAGGCATGGTCTGAGCAAAACAGAATCCAAGACCCTCTGCAGATCCCTCATGCCCCCCACAGGGCCCGAGGTTTCAGGCCCCTCTGGGGCCTCCTCTCCCACAGCCTATGGATCCAGGACTCTCTTCTACCCTCCTCTCCTCCCCCAAGCAAAGAAGTGCAGCCTTTGATGTACCCAGTTATGGAACTCTGTGCTTTCTTCCTCGCCAGCTTTGTCTAAGAAACACAAAGACAGTAAACAGGGGGTGGGGGAACGGAGTGCTGAGGTTTTTCTGGGAATGAGAATTAAGATAGGACTCAGGGTCTTTGGCCAGTTCCCAAATGCAATGAGTTTATCACTGCCAGGGACAGCAAGTGTACAAAGCTCTTGGCAGTGACCCCTACTGATTTATGAGGGGTTCTGGTTTGTTTCCCCTGCTTTGCAGACAACCAGTCTTAAGGAAAATGTATATCCAGAGTCTGCAGAAAGCAGGAGAGCCACTGGCAAAACCAGTGAGTGCTCACCGACAGAATTCCTAAGGGCCAGAGAGAAAGAAGTTTGCATTTCTCTTCTTTGCTTTTTCTTGTCTTTTCTTGTTTTATTTCCCTCCCTCCCTCCCTCCCTCCCTTCCTTCCTTCCTTCCTTCCTTCCTTCCTTCCCCAGACCCCTCCCTCCCCTGCTCCCTCTCTCTTTCTAAACAACGGATGATTGAGTTGACTGTGAACAAGCAGAACTACCAGGGTCCACATCTGCCTTCCTGACACGTAAGGAGGCACCTGCTCCAGGGAGGGTGAGGATGGTTCTCCGTAGGTAGAGAAACTGATGCCCTAAGGCCCTAAGTCATACTGAACATCTTAGCTACAATTCTCAGTGGGGGGAGGGAATCACACCCCATGGCGGTCCACAGTTACAGCACATGGATGTCACCCTGATGAGACACTCCACCCTCATCCAGGGCCAAGCCCAAGATGGGAGCTTTGCTTACCTGGGATGCTAAGGCAGAAGCAAAACCAACTGGAACCATGGGCAAGATTTTATAATAACTTTAAATGGAACGTAATCTATCAAAATATTGAATGACTATGTTGTACACCTGAAACTCATATAATATTGTAAATCAACCATACTTCAATAAAAAAGATTCAGAAAAAAAAAAAAAAGCAATGGAGAGAAAGAAAAAAAAACCCTAAACTCAAAACGACTGGAATCAGCGGAGTCCGAGACACATGCGGGAGGAGGAGGGAGCGAGCAGTGCAAGCTGTCTCAAAACCACACCTGCTACAAATCAGTGTTTTGCAGTGAGGGTCCTCATTTGGAAATCTCCTTTGTTTTCAGACAAGACACGGTGGGCCTCACAGCGCTGGGGAAGGTAATCAGACAAATGCCTGGGCCTTGGGCCCCAAGCATGCTGGAGCAGTTAGACTACTTCAGAACACCCTTATGTCCTCCTCTTCGCGGTGGGTTCCTGAAACAGCTACGATCTCATCTCCCAGCTTTAGAGCATCCTTCTGGAGTGGCAGGCCGCTCAGCTGGAGCATTGCACAGCTGCCAAGAGCTCTTCTTGGGATTTTCAAGTGTCCTGTTTTTCTTCTGCAGATGTATGTGTCTCTGTCCTCTGTCCTCTTGGGAACATCCAAGCTTCCTGGAACAACATCCAGCCTTTGGGAACTGTTGGGTCCCTTGTGGTCCCTTGAAGGAAGATGACGCTGTGGGGCAGGATGTGACATTGCCGCGTGAGACGCTGGAAGGGGGGCTGGGCTGGGGGCCAAAGGTTTGGATTCAGGTCCCGACTCTGCCTTTTCCAGCCCCGCCGAGCACACAATTAACCGAGGAAATACAAGGGAACACATTAGGAAAACTATACACGTGTAAAGTAATGACGATAACTGGCCTTCACGTTGGGACTGTCCTTGCCAGGGATGATGTGGGAAGGAGACCAAAGACCAGAAGGTTCCCGGGGAGGAAGAAAGGTGAGCGGAGTCCAGCTGTATTATTTCCATTGCTGTTGTTGTTTGCTCCGAATCAGTGCTTAGGTTTAAACAACCCCATTTCACAGATGCGGACACTAAAGCTCTACAAAGTTGAGTGACTTGCCCAAGCACAGAGCAAGGATTTGAGCCCAGTGTTCTATGACCCAGAAGCTCACACTCTTCCTTTGGTACATGCTGCTGTTCATGGTCCTTGAGTTGGGGTTTTGAGGGAGTCAGGTTCTGTGGCTTAGACAAAGTCCTCAGCGTGTGGTCAGCAGAAGCGTCCGGGGCCTCCTCTCAAGCTTTAATCTGAGTCATCCCAGGGGTAGATGCAACCGCCATTCACCATTCCCTTTCGGGCACTGTTCACCACCACGTTGTCAGTGACAGCAACGGCCAAGTCTCCCAGGGTGACACAGGCTCTCACCTCCCAGATCATGTACAACTTGCCTTCCGCACCAGAAGGGAGGGCCAAACTGGCAAAGCTCTGAGGGCTGACCGGGCCCCTGGGAAGTCACAGGCAGCAAGTCTGTGTCACAGAAAGTCACCCAGAAGATGCATGAGTCTCACCTTTCAAGAGACTCTTGAATATCTTAAACCAAAGGTCTTCAGACCTTCGGCATGGTTAGCTGAAGCCTAAAGAAAAGTAACACTTTTCTCATCATGGGTCCTTCAGGAGGACAGAGGGTGGGACTTCACAGTGGTAGGGAATTGATGGGGATCCTAAGTCAGTATCTGCTTAATAAACATAGAAAAGACTCACTTGAGTGAGTACAGACGCTCACTTGAGTGAAAGACAGTGGCTTGTCCTCATGGATGCGGCTTTGGATGACCATCCTAGGATCCTGTGGATCTCTTTTTCCAGGTTTTTTTCCTTCTTTTTTAAAATTGAAATATAGTTGATTTACAATGTTGTGTTAATTTCTGCTGTATAGCAAAGTGATTCAGATATATATATATACATTTAAAAAAAATATTCTAGGATCCTGTGGATCTTAAATGAGAAGCCCCCATTTGGATTTCTTTGTCCTTCTAAGTGGGACGTGGCGGACACTGTTTCCATGGAATGCAACATTCGAGTCATAAGAGAGTGTAAGAGTGAATTATCTTTTGCCTTTACATTGCAAAGCATCTGTATAAACATGTTTAGTTTAACTGGCCAAAGGGCACAGTATTTTGATGCCGTTCAATCCCTATTCTTAGATAAGAGTAGCTTCAAAGACAGCTTTGCATATTTCCTTTCACCTACCCAAATACCATGGGTATTAACTTAGACAAATGTTTCCTTCTCCTCTTCAAGGTCATGGGGCTTGGTGCAAGAAATCTCTGCTCTGAAGCATCAACAAAGAAATTTTGGAATTTAGTTCTCTGACGCCTTCTCTTCAAGAACTACTCGCCTGTGTGGTAATAAACAGAAACCGCTCACAAACAACTGATTTGTTCTTTTCAAAATGCATCCCTCCCTCTGCTGCTCATTTCCCTAAAATAAAACCACCCACAGGATAAAATGAGTAATTCCTGGAGTAAGCAGTGCCATAGCATTTTTTATTAAAGTATGTCTGGCATGGGAAGTCTACTAGGAAATGCCCTCCAAATGAGGATTAATATCAGGAAACTTGGTGTAGTCTTGTGATACTGGCACACAATGCCACCACCTCCACCACTAGGGCAAAGATTAACAGCCTTCACCAAGCTAGGAAGACATCTGCTTCTGAGTAATCTGGGGCAAATGTAAACGTGGGCTCCACTGGACTCTGGCTTTTGAACAAAGCAAATGTTAGAGGCCTTGCATTCCTTAATCAAGTTGCTTTTAAACATCTAAGTTTAGGTAAGAATAGAGACTTTTGACTAGAGGCTTCTTGACTGCTCACTGTGGGTGTAACTTGATGGTGTATTTCTCAGCTCTTGTATCACCCTGACCTCATTTTGACCTTGAGGTTGCTCTTTGATCCCTCCACGCATAGATGATGGCCAAGCTGAGTTTTCGTAACTTAGATTGGGGTCTGCTTAAGAGGAGAGCTTATGTATCTGTATATTCCCAGAGCCTAGAACATCTGGCCCTTAGTGGATATTCCAAGCTTTGCTGAATTGGCATACTGTAGAAATTGGATTTAACCAGTATTTATTGAGCACCTACTATATGTGCTCCCCAAGGTTGTGTGGCAAGATTTTTCAAAGTGGAAAACCAAGGGACAAATGGCCTTTTATTTATTTATTTTTTTAAATGATACGTACAGCTGAGAGTGTTATCATTCTGGACTGAGTTGTCAAGGAAATTTTTTAATTTAAACCAAAACTGTGTGCAGAGCATTATATTAGTGTTGTAGGGATTTATAGAAGGTAAGGAAGGCCAGATGTCTGCTCCCAGCAAAGAACTTAAAATCCAGAGGCGCTGGAGGCCAGACACTGCAGGTACAGGTCTGGATGGGGCATCTCAGCAGCTACTGCAGGTCAGGAAAGCAGGGTGGCTTGGACACGTAGGAAACCTACATGGGAACCTGCAGGGACCAAAGTCAACAGGCTGGATTGGTCCATCAGATTCAACTGTCAATCCCTTTGATGGACAGATTTCCAATCCAATCCAATCTCAGTGAAGTGTTTTCTTAGGCCTGTTTTGTTTTATCTGTAAAGAATGATGTGCTCTTGGATAAGCTGTGCCCAGTGGCAAAAAGCCATCTAGGTCCCTAATATCCTTTGCAATTTCCCTCAGAGTAGAACTTCACAGCCCACAGGTCAAGGTCTCCCAACTCGAATGGGAGAATGAATGTTCATGAAATGGATGGATGGGGAGATGGATGAATGACTGAAGGGATCCAGTGACACAGTCCTTGGAACATCCTAGGATACTCTGAGACTTTTAAAATTGAAGCCACTGCACCAGCCAGCTGACTCCGGTCTCCCTCCTGCAGCCTGTGGAGGCTCTGGAAAGAGACGAATGCCCTAAGAGGAGGTCTTAGGCCCGAGATACTTCCTGTGGTTTCATTCTCTCCTCCAAAAACCGCCAGCAGAGCTTCGGACTACATGCCCCGAGATTCAGATCTCTCAGCTCCAGCTTGCTCTGCTTACCACCATTTGATTCCTCCTCTTTCAGCTCTAAGCCTTCAATGTTTTCCTACTGTCTTCAGAGTGAGAAAGTTCAAATTCCTTAGGAAGACACTCAAGGCCCCCCAAATTTGGCTCCTACATACTTTTTATTTTTGAATTTCCCCCCTAAGAACCCCTTCTAAGAGCAGACCCTTCTGGGGAGAACTCGTTTTAGATCTAGCTTGGAATTATGAGACCTCAGGGAATACTAAAGCCGTTAATTTTTGTGAGTTCACACATATAAGTATATAGCACTTTACTTATTCAAAGAATTGTCAGTGCTATTAGCTCATCTGATTTCTAAAAAACCCTTAGAGGGCTGTAGAGAAGACATCATCCCCATTTTACAGAGGAGAAAACGAGGGCACAAAAGGTCAAGATCCTTGCCTGAGACCACATAGCAAGTAGGTGGCAATGCAGCTCCCGCAGATGCCCCAAGATTGAGAACAGAGAATTTAATCCCTAGCATAAAGAACTGAGTCCTTAAAAAAAAAAAATCATGGCTCAGTTTTCTTTTATTTCTCCCCTCACGAGGCTAAATCTGTGAAACTGGAACAACACAGCAAACAGCTGAGGGCTATGGTCACAGCCCACAGACCTTTATGGAAGATTTGGTCTTGGCCCAAATTTTCAAAAAAGCCAAATGGATCGGCAAAACACAAGTGCAAATGCTGGGCCCATGCTGACAGGGCATCTTGTGAGATATTTCCACAGGAAGCAAACACAGGCAATTAACTTTGCTGTAACAATGCATGTGGTCAAATAAAAGACAAAACCGTCCGAGGGAGCCTGCACCCCACCCCCAGTCCCCATTTCAAATGAATGCATAAATCTGGCTGAGCCTTCACTCTGGCTACTGACCCCTAATAGCAGGACATATACTCACATGTCTATTGGCATTTTGACCACTGTTGGTTGGCTTCTGAGAACCGTGTGACCAGCTGAGGAAGCCACCCCAGAGCTCCTGATCCCAATGGGGGGATGGAGGGGGGCATAGCAAAGGGCTTGGGTGTTACCATTCCCACTTCTCAGATGGGCAGACTGAGGAGAGCAAGCGTAAAGGACTTACAGGTACAGTCTTACAATCCTAGACAAAGCATATGGCTGAAACAGGATCAGAGCCTGCTCCCCAGCTTGGGGAACTTCTCTAGGGACCAGAGTTTCTCCAGGTCTCTGCATGACAACCAAGCCCTCAGCTCTAATAACGCAGGGGCAGTGTGATCTGAGCTGCAGACTTGACCAGCAAGTCGGGAGATCGGAGAGCAAGTCCTGTCTGGGTCTTAGCCTCCTCTCCTTACCTGGAAACTTCTAAGTCACACCCGTGCAGCGGGTGCAGGCAGCAGTGCTGGCCAGGAAGGGTAAGGCAGTGCAAGGATCATGGTACTGGCTGACTTGCCCTCGGCCGGTTGGCTCCGTAACACTCAACCTTGATGCAGAAACATTCGCGGAGATTGGTGGGTTGCTGTTACTGCACCAAGATGGTCTACTCTAACCTACTCTCCCATATAAATGAAAGATTAACCACTCCCCAGTCTCTCTGTCTTCTATCTTTCTGGATTTGTTGAAGTGTTTCAATGATTTTCATGATATATTGTTCAGCACAGCGGTCTCAAACTCTGTCTATTTCTTTATGTTATGTGAACTAAGAATGGTTTTTATATTTTTAAGTGGCTGAAAAAAAACAAAAGAAGAATAATATTTCATGAACAATGATAAGAAATTGAGCTTTCAGGGTCCATAAATAAAGTTTTTCAACACAACCATGCCCACTTATTTATGTATTTTCCATTGTTACACTGTTACAGTGTAGCTGTTTTTACACGGCAGAATTGAGTAGTAGTGATGTAGATCGTATGACCACAAACCTCAAGATTTAAACTATCTGGTCCTTTACAGAAGAAATTTAGCCTTTTAAATCAACTCTTAGTTTAGTGTAAAAGGCAGGCTACAGAATCACCGTATTTGCATAAACACTCTATACACATAAGTTGAGAGAAACAAAACACTAGAATAGGGGTTATCTCTGGGTACTAAGGTTATATGCAATTATTTGAATTTTTTCACCAAACTTCCTAAACATAAAAGTATAAGAAAAGAACATTAATGACATTAAGGAAATAATATCATAAATATCTTATCTTACTGTGAGCCAGACACTGTTAGCTGTTGACACGCTTCATTTCACTTCATTCCCTTTCCACAGTATAGGTACCCTTGTATCTGTGTTCTACAGATGAGGAAAAGAAGACTCAGGGAGTTTAAGTAACTTGCCCAGGGTCAGAGTGCTAGTGAGAAGCACTTTGTATACTTATGATGAAAACACACTTGAGAAACAAAAGGGGACAAGCTGAAAAGAAATTGGTTTAGGAAGAGTACTTTATTAGAATTCAGAGAATCTCAGTCCTAACAGACAATGAGGAGGTTAGAGATGCTTTGGGATCCTCAGTAAGGAGATACAATGTATTTGGAAGTATGTACCTGAAAAATGGCAGAGAACTGTGCTAATGAAGGCTGTGTATCCAGAAACATGTCAAGGCACAATGTGCTGACTTCCCAAGTTTTCCCATCAAATATTTCTTGACTTAGTAATAACATAAATGTCAGGAAGAGAGGACTGGCTGACTAAACTATGGTACTTCCACACAATGGAATACTATGCAGCTATTAAAGAACCAGGCAATAATCACATCACTGCTGTTAGTTGGCACTGCGATTTTGAGACTGCTCTGTGGTGATGCAGGATAAAGCAAATAACATGAAGTACTAATGCCATCATCTATGGCATCCTTGAGAACCAGGATTCTCAGCATAGAGAAAGGTGACACAGATATAAGAAAGAAGAAGTTAAATAAAATCCCCTGTAGTTTTGAGTTTGAATGGAAAGTATCAGTATGTACTCATGGTGTATTTTTATCAGAAATAACAACTACCTATTTCCTAGCTCTGGCCACTGGAAAGGCCTAAGAATGATGACCAACCCAGGAAGAATGAGTGCCTCTAAGTGCCCAAATTATGGTCTCTAAAAACCATTTCCCCCTAAGAGGAACCAGCGATTCTTAGAGAACTAGCTGATTCCAGGTCTGGGGAATGGGCTGGATCAGCTTAGTTTCCTTGGTATTTGAATGACATCAAAGACTAGTAGGGTCATGTCAGAAGGAGCCAAGAGGGCAGAGATGGCACAATCCAAGCATTGATAAAAATAATAAACAAAATGGATAAAACACATCAAATATGTTTAAACCCACAGGTTTACAAGGATACTAAAAGACACACACACAAAAAAACCCCTAATTGGTCACCATTGGATGATGACAGTAAACCATTCATTATTTTTTAAATTGGCAAATAAAGGGAATGAATCAAACACGTATTCCATCTTTCCTATGTGAACTGTATTACTAGATAATCAAATGGTAGATGCATTTGATTATTTGTATTTCAGTTAATAAATGAAGAAAGAACGATAGAATTAGAACAGCATTTAGTAACCTCTAATTAACTAATGGATTTAAGCAATAAGCATCAATAGCTGCTAAAACCACAAAGAGAGACAACTAGACATCATGTGCCTTCTGACAAGACAGCACAGCACAGTCTAGGAAGTAGTTTTGCCCACAAAAGTCACACTTAAATCTGATTAAATACCTAAGTCAAATTACCAGTTTACAGGAAATGCAGATGGTAGAAGGACACGCTAAATAGTACCACAGGGTTGCAATCAGAAAAATCCAGACGGTGGAATCTCTCCAGCACAAAGGATCCAATTTCTTCATTAAATAAATTGCAAGGGGTTGGGGGGTGGGTGGGGAGGACGTAAAAGGAACCCGTAGATCACGAGGCACTTAAAAGACATGGTGATCTACTGTGATGTGTGGGCCTTGTTTGGATTCTGATTTTGAATAACGATTTTAAAAAGGCATTTATGGAACTACTATAAATTTGAACACTTGCACGACATTTGATGATATTAAGAGATAACTGCTAATTTGTTAAGGCATTGTGGTAATGTTAAGACCAAAGAGTCAGTTTCTCTTAGAGATATATACCTAACTATTTACAGTGAAATGATACAGTCTTGGATTTGTTTTAAAAACAAACGGTGAAAAAGTAGGTGGGGACACAGATAAAATGAGATCAGTCTTGTATAGATGATTGCTGAGTCTGGATGAGGGTCCACAAAGGTTTGTTGTTCTATTCCTTCTACTCTTCCACATGTTTACAAGTTTCCATAATAAAACATGAAAATAAATCCTTCCTGATGTCATGATCAGAGCAATAATACTGGGCGGGGAGCATCATGGTTCTGACCAGTATCCTTTTTCTCATGTCTCATGAATAATGGAGAGTTGAGTTTTGTGCTTCAGATTGTTCATCTGGGGAGCTTCTCCATCACCCATGGAGGTTCTCCATCACCCATGGAGCTTCTCCATCACCCATGGGGGTTCTCCATCACCCATGGAGCTTCTCCATCACCCATGGGGGTTCTCCATCACCCATGGAGCTTCTCTGTCACCCATGGGGGTTCTCCATCACCCATGGAGCTTCTCCACTACCCATAGAGCTTCTCCATCACCCATGGAGCTTCTCCACCACCCACTGAGATTCTCTATCACCTATGGAGATTCTCTACTACCCATGGAGCCTCTCCATTACCCACGGAGTTTCGCCATCACTCTCCTCACCACGACATGTCGCTATGTGCTTGGGACACATACACACACATACAGAAATCTATTGGAAAAAAAAAAAGATTTCTCATGACTTAAATATTTTGCTTTGAAGGCGCAAAGGGTGTGAGGGACTTCATAAAGCAAAGTCACTGAACTCTATAGAACCAAATCTACCTGGCACAGGTGTTCAGTGGAGCTCATGACCAGGGGGAGAGAAATGATAGTTGTGGTGTTGAGGTTGGTAGGTATTTCCATTCTGAGGTTCTGAGCAAATGACAAGGCAGATCTGGATGATGAGACACTGGCTGTGTCCTCATGCCATTGCCTGCATCGGCGACTGTTTCCTAAATTAGGTAATGTCTGTGGGAGGGCAATCTCGCTAAATTGTCACCTGGGGACCCTACAAGTGAGAGAAATGAAGAGGGTCGAGGAGACAAGAGCAAAACCTTAAGCCCTGTCACGGAGTGTAGGATGACGGAAGGAAATAAAAGTTAGGAACCAGGAAGTGAGAAACGGGTCTGATGCTTCTCTCTAGAAATGGTACCTCCCAGCCCTCAAGTTAAGCTTGTTGCTTACGGGGCTTCTGTTCCTTTCGTCAGCCTCACCAGCATCTGTGTGGTAACTGTGCTTAGCACGGTTGTGAGTTTCCCTCCCCCCACCACCAACCATGGGTCCCTTAAACCCTAGAGCTCATCCTGTTGAGGCACTTCATTTACTGGTGACACTGCCCATTTCCTGGTCTTTCTCTCCCGCTAGCCTTTAACTCCCTTGAGGGCAGGGGCTTTGGCCTGTTCCTCGTGGTATCTCATCACATGGCACAAGGCTCCCCGGTCACCACAGGGTTGGGAGTCACTGTGGAAGC
Organism: Balaenoptera acutorostrata; assembly: GCF_949987535.1. Lineage (NCBI taxonomy): Eukaryota > Metazoa > Chordata > Mammalia > Artiodactyla > Balaenopteridae > Balaenoptera > Balaenoptera acutorostrata. Next base: position 151,302,093 of record NC_080066.1, on the reverse strand, counting down.
AGTGCAGGGTGGTGGTTACGAGTGTGGGCTTGACCCCCGGCCCTGCCAGCTACTGTTCCGTTTGCCAATGTTGTGCTATGGTGTCCAGATTCTACTATGACTTATTACAGGACTTCAGGTTTTGTAAAACACTCTGAGGTTTTCCTGGAAAGGATAACACATATAATGGTAAATTTCTATTTCTATTTAACAACGTAACTCATCTAGGAAAACAATTCTCCTGGAATTTTTTTGTGCACCTACCTGGAATGGTCTCCACTGATGGCCTTATAAATAATAAAACCTGAAATTGTAACTACATACAATGCCTTGGATGTGTGTTAAAGGGTGGGGTGGTGGAGTGGAAAAGTGAACATCTTGGGACAGAACAATTCGACTAGATAAGCAAACCTGGGCATCTTCGAATGTGTATCTCCCTCCATCTTTGACGTTTTGACTGGTTATCTCGTAGCTGTGAGAATCCAGATTGATTGCACTTGGGGCTCCGGGGGCCAGAAACTCTTGCCAGATTTCTTCCACCCTCTTGGCCACATCTTGTAGGGGTTGTTTCTTGAGATCTTGGACAGCCAACCAGAACCTGAAATGGAAGCACAAAGACAGTCTGTTCCAGGGGCTTAGTCAGTAGCTGTTCTGCTGGACATGGTCCCAGAACTGACCTCCCATGGCACTCATTCTGCTGCATCCCCGAGCCTTCCCAGTGGCCACTTCACACATCACGAAGGCCACAGGGACTGCTGAGAATACAAAGGCGTTCCATTATTGCACTAAATGCATGTTAGAAGATCACTGTGCTTCTGATTACTAAAAAGAGATTTCTCTCCCTTTACATCAAGGTTTCTCAGCCTCGGCACTATTGCCATTTCGGGCTGGATAATTCTTTGTTGTGAGGGCTGCCTTGTTCATTGAAAGAGATTTAGCAGCAATCTTGGCTTCGACCCATCAGATGCCAGTGGCATCCCCTCCCCAGTTGTGACAACCAGAAAATTTCTGGACATTACCAAATGTCTTCTGGGAGATAAAATCACCCCTGGCTGAGAACTACTACTTGACACAGATGCCACAACACAGACAATGTGAGTCCCTTTGCCATATCTGGTTGGGATCTGGCAGCATCCAAATGAAGGAAAGATCAAAGAAGCAGATAGATCTGGGCGTCATTAAGAATATTCGAGCTGGAAGGACCCAGTCATTCATATTATAGATGGAGAAACCGAGCCTATTTGCAACATCAGTATCAGGCATGGTGCTTGGCATATAGTAGGTGCTCAATAAATGTCTGTTGGAATGCAGATGGGCTCATCTGGAACAAAGCTGAAGGGACATACGTGGGGAACCTCTCTACCAAAAGATTCTCCAGGGATCACTGGAGAGAAAAACCTCGTGCTCACATCCATATTTGCCTCTCACAAATCCCTCAGCAGCAGCGTGGTGTTGGAGAGGTGGGCGTGAGCTGTGAGCTCTTTCCTGCTGAGAGCAGCAGTAGCCAGGGCCAAAGCTTGGACAACAGCTCCCTAGGTCATGAGGATGGTTCCCAAGGCATCCCTGGAGAGGGCTTTCAGCAGGACGCAGGTCTGGGTGGCACATTTCGTGCCCTGTGAACAACAGAGTCCAGTTTCCCCATCAATGAGACATGAGGACAGGCTCCTGGCTATGTGGTTCCCACAGTCATGGGTATCACACCTACTCAAGTCAACAAAAGGGCAGGGACAAGAGAAGCTGAACCACGACATGGAGGAAGGTGCATTCAATCTGTTATCGAATTTCGCCCACAGTAAGATGTACTCTTTTTTTAAAGGGTAAGCATATTTTTCTGTCGCTGTTCAGAGAAATGTCTGTGGAGCCAAGTGCATGGCCTAAAGGTGCCACCCAGTGGCCAACTCAGGTAATGCAGCTCCATTTACACAAGGACAGAAGACTGGAAAGAGAGTGTGCGTGTATGCGTGTGTGACACAAGCTCTGTGAGCTCCAACTCTCCCCCTGATTTGCCATTAGTGATTCTAACGATCTCCCTGAAGAAAACCCTCATGGTTCCCTCGCTGGTCCTGAAGAGCAAGAGGCGGGGAAGGAGACAATCACTTCACTCAACCAGAAGATAAGGAAGTTCTCATCCCCGCTGTGTTGCTGTCTCGGAATTGCTGTATCTTTCTGGGCATCTCTCTCCTCATGGCACAGTGGGTACAAAGCAGGTGGAGGGGTACGTGAGATAGGTCTGGTCTGAGCACTTCCTATCCGGTGTAACTCTGAAATGCTTTCAGGCCCTGTGGGTGGGAGCCGTGGAGGGACCAGCAGGGAGGCCACAGGTTCAATCCTGGGCCACTCTGATCCCTCAGAGCTCACCTCTTCCTCGGGTGGCCTGGGTGGAAGCTGCCTGGGGTTCCTGCCACTGCCATCTGCCATCACCTGCCCTTCAACACCAGCCCTCTGTCTTTCTGCCACAGGTCTTTGGTGCTCACGTCCTCTGGCTACCCAGGGAGAGGGAAACTAGTGGCTCTTTAACCGGAGTCTGGTGGGCAGGGGGCAGAGTTTGAAGGGGGCTGTTAACTGTCCAGTTGTTCAGATGGGTCTTTGAAACTCAGCTGGGAGTGGGTCTCCTCCATCCCCCTGGACATTCCCTAGGTTTCTTGGGTCTCTCTGTCCCCCCACTAGGTCTGCCATGAAATGAAGGAGGTGGCCAAGTATTTAAAAAGGTGAAAATGGTCATCTGGCGATGACAGTACCCGTAAGGCTTCCTTCTCCTGGAGGACCGTGTTTGATGGGCAGGTAAAATTTAGGACACCAGCCCTAAAGAAAGGAACTGGTGTTGGTTTTTCAGAGGACTGGAAGGAGGGCTAACGGGCAGCTCGGTGAGTCCTCTGCTGCCCCAGGGAGCCACTCGGGCTGAGGCCCGGGTCGCAAGCAACTTCTCTGGGCCAGTGTCCTTCCCAAGACCACCAGACTCGGCAATTTCTCACAAAACTGATGACACCTGGGCGATTTCCTGCCCCCCTCAGTCAACGTCATGTGGGCGTCACCTTCTGTCACCTTCTGTCCCTTGTTCCAGTCTGCTCTGAGGAGCAGCTCTGGGGAGGCCCCGAGGACCCGGCAGCTTCTGAGCGCTGCAGGCTCCCCGCGGCCCCTGAGGCCTCGGCGTCCCTTGGGCAGAATGAGTTGGGACCCACATTAATGCACATCGCTCAGCTGGGTATAGAGAAGGTCTGGGGCGGATGGAAATGGAAATTTCTGAATCAAATTTAATAAACTTTTACATAAAAAATTAAAAGGTTCCCTTTATCAGATAAAACCAAGAGTAAAAAAAGCATAAAAAGAAACAACAGGCATGCTGGAGGACAGCAAAGAAGAGGAGGAGGGGCGGGGAGAGGAAGGGGAGGACCGGGGACGACTTTCCCCAGACGGCAGTTTCCCCTCCCTGCATGCACGGGGACCCTCTCAGCCCTCTGCCTGCCTTGGAGATGACCTGTCTTATCCCTCTCAGGTGACAGCAAACGTGCTATCACAACAGCACCCTGACCTCCCATATGTGTTTACCATCACTGGCTTCGAGGAACCTTTGTGTCAATTAGAAATTCAGAACAGGTTCGGTTTGTATTTGTCATCTGTGAGCCCGCGGGCCTGAGCTGGGGGCTCTGATCCCCGGCTGCCCAGCCCCCCCTCCCCTTGAAAGAGCCCCCGAAGCTCCCCTCCCACATCTACTGAGGATGGGAGGCCCACTGAGGCCTGCGCGGCTTCTGCCCTTATCAAAAGCCTGCAGGTACCGCTGCTCCGCCAGGACACCAGCAGGGAGGAGGATGCCGGCGGCGGCGGATTAGTGCCCACCCTGCGCTAAGCCTCCGTGGCTTCTTGCGGCAGAAGGGCTGCCATGACTGGCAGGCCGTGAGGACACGCGGGTATCAGGGAGACCACCTGTCCTGCTTTGCGGGAGTCGGCAGAGTGGGGGAGCCAGCCCTATGCCAGCGTGTGATCCGTGTCATTGGCTTAGGAATGCAGGTGGCAACTGGCCTTCGCGGGATGGCAGCCTGGGCTCAGACACCCCCGGCACCAAGCAGCAGGAGATGGGACTTGAGGGCGGTCGGGGGCTGCCCCAGGGGGCCTCCTATCTCCTGCAGGGCCGGGGTGCTGACAGGGAATGCGGTTTGCTCCCCAAGGCTGGCTGCAACAAGGGGGACCACGCAGCGGTTGGACGCTCTCCATCCTATCAGGAGGTCTGGGCAGCCCTTAGTTCCTCGCTTACCTATTTTCTCATCAACTAAGATTTTCATGGATTAGAAAAATTCAGCTTTTAGTTCGTTCCCAGGGAAAAGCCAACTCCGTGCAGAAGGAAGGGTTTCTGTGCCCTCTGCTGGTCAACAGAGACTCAGGCACAATGGACGTCGCTTGGCTTAGTCTCTGGTTGGGCTGGAATCCCACCACCAGCAGCACCACGGAAGCTGAGTGATGTTCGCCAGGCAGTGGCTGAAATGCCACAGATTGTCCCAGTGTTGTGTGAGCACCTCTGTTCCCATGAACCATGTGTTTGGTTCATGGGGAACACTGCCAGGCCTGACCAACCTTCCGAGGTCTTCCTATGACTCGGGGCAACTGTGGGAGATGGGAGCGCTCCAGGCCAACCTGGCGATTCTCCTGCGCTCTCTTTAATTGCTTCTCCCTTCAGCTGACACTGTGTGGGACAGGGATAATCAATCTGCAGGTTAGAAGAACAACCACATTCTCTCAGGAGAGTTACAGCTCATAAAAAATGTACGGGGG